>NC_057764.1:6575438-6875438 GCF_010389155.1 Erigeron canadensis
TTGTGGTACCTTGAAGGGATGCTCCAGGCAATGACAGGGACAAGAAGCTCTTGTCCAATTTACTGGTATAATGGGTCATATGTTAGTTTTGCTGGTTCCAAGGGCGGCAACATCACGGTCAAGGAGATGTCGTCAATGGACAACAACTTAGAAAGAGTTAATTATGTGGAACAACTTACTCACAATTAATGAGTGTCTCACAGATCTGTGATAAGGGCAACAATGTTCATTTCACAGAAAAGGAGGCATACATCTTGAAGCGGGGTTTGTTATTACCAGAAGAATGGATTATGCTCAAGCTCCTAGGAAGGAGACATCTATGGTTTAATTTTAGGTGTTGATAATCCAAAGGAGCCCTTTGTTGTTGAGAAGGCAAATGAGTCTGAATCTCTCCTATGGCATCGTAGAATGGGACATATCAACTTTCGGAAAATGAATGAACTTATCAGTCTGGGTTAGTTGACGGTGTGCTGTTAAGAAGTTGGGATGGAAGATAAGTGTGTACCGTGTTTGAAAGGAAAGCAACATAAGAATCCGCATAAATCCAAAGTACTCAACTCTATTTCCAAACCATTCGAATACTTCATATGGATCTCTTTGGTCCTGTGAACAAACGAAGCATGGAGGGATGTTACTGTTAGTGATCACTGATGATTACTCGAGGTACTCATGGGTATTTTTGTGAAGACCAAGGATGAGACTGCCGAACGATTTATGGATTTTGTCAAGCAAGTTGAAAATGTCCATGGAGTCAAAGTTAAGAGATCAGGAGGACAATGGTACTGAGTTCAAGAAAATACTATTACTGTATTTGCTTGACCAAGGAATTCAACATCGTACAGTGCACCATATGAGCCACAACAGAATGGAGTGGCTGAACGGAAGAACAGGACGTTAATTGAGACAGCCAGGACGATGCTTGCTGATTCAGGGCTTCTATTACTTTCTGGGGAGAGGCAGTGAATACAGCTTGTCACATTCTGAATCGGGTTTTGACAGTAAACGGTTTAAGAAGACTAGTTATGAACTATTGCACAACAAAAAGCCCAATTTACAGAATGTTGAGCCTTTCGGTGTTCCGTGCACTTTTCTTAAAACTCTTCTCAAGGGAAATTTGAACCTAATCTGAGGAGGGTTCTTTTTGGGCTATGTTCCAAGTACACCGATTAGGCGAGTGCAATCAGAAGACTGGCAAAGTAGATCTTGGTACAAATGTTGTAATTGTCAGTCAAAACCTGCTGTACACCTGGTCTGCTAATCATTTTGATTATGACGGTGTCTTCACTTCTTTTCGTGGTCCTGTTCTTTGCAGGTGTTCCAACAGTGGAGGATGTCGTTACTCTTCATGATCCTTGGATGGTGGACCGGTTTCTGGTTCTTCTTCTGTTCTCACCAATAGTTGAGCCTACCTCTAAATCTGGGAATCTAGTGGGACAAAAGTAGCAGATTCAACCTTAGAGCCTGCACCTATAGTTCCTACTGATCCTTTGCATGTACCTCTACCTGATTCTCCTTTCTATGATACTGATGACACGGAAGGTGAAACTCAGGAGGAGCCTAACACTCCAGATTACAAAACTCCAGAGCAACATGTGCAGACGAATTTGGGAGATGATCTTTCTGTCGATAAGGTTCCTCAAACCAGAGTCCACAAGGATCATCCAGTCAAGCAAATCATTGGTGATGCTTCTGCCTCTGTTCGCACGAGGAATCAATCTAAGAAACCGTCGTGTATGTTTGCTGAAGTTAGGATAGGGGCAATTACTTGGTACTTGTATTACTGCTTTATCTCTCAGGTTGAGCCTAAAATGTTGGAATGGCTCTTAAGGAACCGTCATGGGTTGAGGCGATGCAAGAAGAATTGGCTCAGTTTCGGAAGCTTGAGGTATGGAAGTTAGTTGACTTACCTCCGGGTGAATCTCCTTTAACAACGCGTTGGGTTTTCGTTGTAAACGCGATGACAGAGGTGTAGTTACTCGAAATAAGGCTCGATTGGTGGTTAGAGGATTTGAGCAACAAGAAGGTTTTGATTACGATGAGACATTTGCACTTGTAGCTAGACTTGAAGCTATTCGATTATTTCTGGCATATGCTAGTTATAAGGGTATTAAGTGTATCAGCTTGATGTAAAGAGTGCCTTCTTGTATGGTGATATTAAAGAAGAAGTGTATGTCGAACAACCTGCCGGTTTTGAGGATCCAGACTTTCCTAATAAAGTATATCGTCTCGATAAGGCTTTATATGGTTTACATCAGGCTCCTCGATCATGGTATGAAAAATTGTCAACTCATTTGAAGGAAAGTGGTTTTACCAGAGGTTCTATAGACAGCACGTTGTTTATTAAATGGAAAGGGAAGGACTACTTGCTTGTACAGGTTTATGTCGATGACATCATTTTTGGTTCATCTGATAACCAAATGTGCAAGGAATTTGAACACAGCATGAAGGCTAAGTTTGAGATGAGTGCTATGGGGGAATTAACCTTCTTCCTGGACTACAGGTGGATCAACTGAAAGATGGTTTCTTTATACATCAGACCAAGTATGTTAGAGATTTGCTTACTCGGTTTCGCATGTCTGATGCTAAGGATGTTGTTACTCCCATTAAGACTAATCATGGGTTGTGTCCTGATAAGCCTAATGATCCATCTGTCGATGCCACTCAATATCGAGCCATCATTGGATCCTTGATGTATCTGACAGCCTCACGTCCAGATATTACCTTTGCTGTTTCTATGTGTGCTAGATATCAGGCTAATCCGAAAGAGTCTCACTTGACAGCTGCAAAAAGAATCCTTCGTTATGTGAAAGCCAAGCCTCGTCTAGGTCTTTGGTATCCCATGTATGGTTCTTTTGACTTTGTAGCTTATACTGATTCGGATTATGGTGGTGACAACTCGGATAGGAAATCAACGTCAGGTGGATGTCAGCTTTTAGGGGGGAGAATTGTATCGTGGCAGTGCAAAAAGCAGACATCTGTTGCACAGTCATCCTGTGAAGCAGAGTACATTGCTGCTGGATATTGCTGTTCTCAGGTGCTTTGGATACAGCAACAACTGCGCGATTATGGTATGAATATCTCTAATACTCCTATTTGTATTGATAATAAGTCTGCCATAGATATTACCAGAATCCGAAAAACTTTAAAGTCACCAAGCACATAGATATAAAGTATCATTTCATACGTGACTGTTTTGAGAAAAGCTTATTCATTTAGAAAAGGTTATTACTGATGATAATCTTGCTGATTTATACACTAAAGCTTTTGATGGACCTCGTCTTGAGTTGTTATTTCAACTCAATGGTATGAAGAATGCCGAGTAGTTTCTCTCAAAGAACTTAAATGTATTTTTCGTGTGTCATAAAAAATACAAAAAGAGTTGTCTTAGTATAAGTTTGTATATATCTAGTGTCAAAAAAAAAAAAATATATATATATATGAATAAAGTAAGGTTACTGCGCTAAATGAGTAGAAGTGACGATACTTTAGCTTTTAAGCCTGCTTAATCGTAATATAACTGATTAGTTCAGTGATTACAATTTGGGATATATCGGTAGACACAAAGTACCAAGGTTTCCTTTAATCTGAACTTAAATTATACAATGTTCTTGTGGGAAACATATTCAGATATATGGCTGAGATTGCTTGCTTTTCAGTAATGAATTGATCTAGTCCTTAAATTTTGTGAAAGATCTAGCATTACTATAAGATTTGTTCAATGAATAGGCAAGAACCTCTACCAATCATGAGCATAAAAGTAAATGTGATATTGTTATGCAAATCAAATGAATGCAAATTAAGGGGCTAATGTGGTCTTTGAGATTCGGACAAGTATGTCCTCGGGGTGTCTTTGTATACCTAGCCTACCTAAAGCTTACAACTTGGGATAGGTTGTCGGAAAGTTCGCTACATGGATCTCATAGAAAATCACGGGTTCCTTATAAATCATGAAATGCAGAAGCAAATATGTGAAATCACAAAGTAATTCAATTCAGTTATCCACAAAGTGTCTCATGATTGGTTAAGGATGTTCTTGAATATATTGAATATTTTTTATCTTAGTGCTTGTATCGATTACGAAAGTATATCTGAATGTGGGTTACATAAGTTCGCAATCTATCCAATGGCATATTAGGCTACTCGGGTTACATGGTGACTGTCCTTGGCCAGGGTATGTCGAAAGTGTCATAACACAAAGGAAACTGGACGTACCGAGTGTTTAAGAGGACTAACATACCGGTAATCGCTGTTGGTCATGGTTCAAAACTTATAATAAGAGAATTATTTCTCACCCGCAGGCTTATGTAACATGCTATACTGATCTAATCAGCAGTAATCATGCTTAATGTGAATAATGTATAAAGTCTAGTTAATTAGAATTTAGATTAGTTTATTGTTCTGCAATTTTTATTCTGTGTTATTTTTCTTTTTAATTGAGTCAAAATAAGTATTTTTATAAGTTCTTATTCCATGAGAGATCCTATTCAAATTCTGAGTATATTTTTGCTGAATTCCTTCATGTGAATTTTTAGTGAAGTTGTGTAGACTGTTCACAAAGAAGATTTTCTAATATGGACATTAATTTGTTTAAAGTTTAGAAAAAGATCTTTTCAAGTGTAATGTGAAATGTCAAAGTCATTTGAAATTTCATGATTTTCACTTGTCACCAAATTATTAATTGGTTTGTTTAAATTTGTGTGGTGACATTTTAGGGTTTGACAAGAAATGACCTCCCTTGATCTTTTGTTAGATTTTTAGTTATTTCATATTTGTTAACCCTGATTGAGTATGATTGTAACTTGAATTTTCTGCATTATACTATTTTGTTCTCAATGCGTTGATGAGTTCTGTGGTAAGTGTGCAGTGTTCAGGTTAAGAAGATAACGTTGGAATGCTGACTTCTGTTACTGCATTGTTATTTACATGGATGATATCATTACAATAAGATCCTTGGTGTGTAGTGATAATATTGTGATGCAGATTAGAGCATGTGAAGGATGAATACATGAACTGGTTTTTGGAATAGTTATTTATTTATGATTCATGTATTTAATGAAAATAATCAAATTTGATATTAGTTTCCTTTGAATTTCATGCTGTGATTTATGACATACTTTTGGAAACTTTACTAAGTTCTTCAGTGAATTTTTGTTGGATAGTTCATTGTTTGTTAAGTCTTGTAGACGGCATTTAGAATGGGACTTAAGTGTTTCAAGATGGTTTGCTGTCATGCATATCTATGATCCAAGGAAGTTCTCGGTGTCATAATCATATTGGTAATGAGGTTCATATTTACATTGATTATTTTCAGGATAGCGTTTAAACCATGGGTTTTCATTCAAGATTACAATGTTCGGTTATCTACGTACATTATGATTATGAATTTGGGTGCTAAGCAAGTTTTTAATACAAGGCATGAACAGGTTGCTATCTAACGAGTTTTTGCTATGTACAGATTGTGATAAAGGGTTGTTTTGGAAGATTGCTTGGATGAAACTCTGAAATTTTTGCTGAACTACGGAATATTTTCAGATTTGTTCTTACGAAGATAGCTGCTATCTTCGTTCGACACACCTTTGTTCAAACGAAGTTTATCTTCGTTTGGCTAACTTCGTTTGTGAAGTTATGCCTGATCCATAGTTGGCCCATTGTTAGTTCCATATATAAAGGGGTTTTTCTTCGTTATTTCTTTATCAAACGAAAAATACTCTTATTTTCGAGCAAAAACCCTAAAACACAAACTTTTTTCTTTTCTCTCACTTTAATTCGTTTTCTTGATTCATTGTCCAAACTGAGATCTAAGTAAGTTTTTATGTTCTTTTCATTCACGAATATGATTTAGGTTTCCATGTATCTTCGATTTGATTTGTGTTGATTATGTTTATAAAATTCTTGTAATCATTCACCTGGTTTGATCAAACGAATTTAGATTTGAATTGAACGAATTTACCTTGGGTAGAAACAAAGTTACTTTTATGCCTTACGAACTTAGACCTAAGTTGATGAGGAACGAATTTAGCTTAACACCCTTAGGTTTATTCAAACGAACTTAGACTTCGTTTATAGGTTACGAACTTAGAAGATAAGTTTTATAACTTACGAACTTGCATGTACAGTTTAGTCTTAACGAACTTAAACTTCGTTAGGTGTTAATTTAGGTTTAATTCTTACGAACTTAAGACCTATTTTCGTTTAGTTATTGCTTACGAATTTAGCTTCTATCTTCGTTCTGTCTACTTAACGAATTTATTGGTTATCTTCGTTCAGACTTATTTTGCGAAATTAAGAATTAGGGTTTTTCAGATTAGGGTCTTTTCAACTTAGGGTTTTTCAATTCTACAATCCATTTATCATGATTATTTATATTTGTTTCGATATTGTGATTGGTTTTGCAGAAATGGCTCTTGCTCCTCGTCAATTTGTGAAAAAGCACAATCTTGCCCTGAACCTAGATCCAGATCAGCATAATTGCGAACATTTTCATGAAATGTTCAACTACATTGCTCGCTCGCGATTATCTTTTGCTTTCTGTGATTCGCCGAGACTGATTAAGCTGTATATTGATTCTTTCTGGTCTACTGCTCATGAAGTCATGATTGATGGCCAAAGTTTTGTACGAGCAACTGTTGAAGGCACAACATTTGATTTCAATGCTGAATCGCTTCGAACTATTTTGCATCTAGGAGCAGAATCAGACGTAGATGAAGAGGAAGACGTTGAAATGACTTACGAGTTCGAACTCCTTCTTCGCTGCTTTCAGAGAATGGGGTTTGTTGGCCAGGTCAAACTTCCTTTTGACAAGAGTGGTTTTCAGGGAAGATGGAGGTATCTGGCGTATGCATTGCTTGTCTGTTTGAGCAATCGCAAGGCTGGCTTTGATCAACTATCTGCACAGATTGCGTCGCAGATGGTTGCTTTGGTATATAATCGCCCTTATCCTTTCTCCCGATATTTTTATCAAGAGTTTGTTGATCAGATTAATGCTAGGGGGAGAAAGCGATTTCTTCTGTATCCTCGATTTGTGATGGCTATCGTCAGACATTTTTGTTCAGACTTAGACTATGACCAAGGTCCTCGCTACGTTCTTCATGCTTGGCCTTCGCGTCTTTTTGCTGATCTTGAAGCCAATACGAGTAATGTGGCTGGTCTTCATGATCCACCACTTTTTGGTCACCTGATTAATCCAAACTATCGATCTCGTCTTGAGAATGATATGTTTGTGGATGATGTTGATGACGATTCTGAGTCTGGTGATTCTGAAAGTTCGGATGATTCTGTTGATGGTTCTGATGATGACTCCGGGGATGAGTCTGCTGGTTTGGATGTTGGAAATGATGGAGATGATGTTGATAGTTCGACGGTTCTGCTGCTACAAATGCGACAGACACAGATGATTCTACTGCTGCTGAACGTCGAACTAAGCTGATTCATGATGTCGCCGCTGCTTCTGAAAGTGATCATTCGCATCAGTCGTTTGATCAAGAAGGTGTTGCGTTTCATAGAGAGCGTCGAAGCAAGAATTGTCATGCCATTCCTGCTCTTTCAGATTCAGCTGTTTCTACTCCTGCTGTTGCTGCTGAGATTGATCCTGATGTTGCAGCTCAGCATGACTCTGAATTACGTGAGATTTTTGAGGATATGGAAGATCCTATAAACAGAGCAAGTTCGGTTAGTCCAGCAAAGAGGCAAGGGAGTATTGATCTTCAGTATACCAGAATTAAGCGTCGACGTGTTGTTGAAGCTTCTTCTGTAGCAATGCCTGATTCTCCACGACCGACTGCTGCTGTTGTTCCTGTTCTTGGTCATCGAGTTGATCTTTTGGAGACCAGAGTTCGCACTTTGGAGTCAGATTTCACTGCTACTCGCGCTGCCTTAACATTTTTGATCAACTGGGTCAAAAATCAAGGGGGAGAAGTTCCGGAAGAGGTCTGCAGATTGTCAGCGGTTCAACCACGACGTCAGAATGACGATGATGATGCTGATAATGCTGCTGCAAGGAATGTTTCTCGCCCAGTTGAAGATAGAGGAAAGGGTGCAGCGATCGAGGGGGAGACAGGAGGTGATACTTCTCAAACTTCTCAGCAACGTGCTTCTGGTTCTGGTGCTGGTCCTTCTGGTGCTCCTCGTGATTCAGGTTTCTAATTTTGTCTATGATAAAGATTGATAGATAGAATGTATACTTGATTGTGTGTAATAAGTTATGACATTTTATGTAATGAAAATGTAATTTATCTTATTTTAATACAAGTACATTTCATCTTTATTATAATTATTATGTTTATTCTTTTATTCTGGTGTTCATTTTGTGTAAATTTAAATAGATGATCCAGATTATACAGATTTATTCTTTGATGGTGATGAGCTCGAGGAAGGCGAATTTGTCCCTGAACCAAATCTAGATATATTCAAGAAGCCTTATGGGTTTGATGAAGTGTGGGACTCAATTCCTGAAGATCCGTTGATTGAAGAAAATAGAGTGTTGGATCAGCAGAGATCAGATATTAGAGAAAGAATGCTTCAAGTCCCATTCAGCAGCCTAACTCAAGTTCTACATTTTGTTGTGTATGCTAAGAATGGTGATGTGTCGATTCCATCTGAATATGAGATTAACGTGACAAGACCATTCAATTCAAATGATTTTCCAGTTTCTCTCAGAGATGATGATTCATTACATATTGTGGATTGACGTGTTCCCGAGAAAAGAGTAAATGATTGGATAGTACATAGGGAAACGTGGAAACCGAATTTGTATTGGACTCATATCTCAGATAAAGATGCTGCAAAGTACAAGACAATCATCTGGAGTTGGTTTTATGATGATGAATTGAAGTTGTTTGTGCTTAAAAGACCAGAAGGTTGTCAGTACTTAGCATGGTGTGAGAGACATTTCAGAAGTTTGTGTGAAGAAGATTTACATGATCTTGGAAATAACTGGATTATCAATCCAAGTGATGATGGCTTAGCTGACGTTGTTGGTAAGAATCTTAGAAAAGATTTTTGGTTAAGGAAGAACATGAAAGATTCTGATAAACCACAATTTAAGATTGAGCCAAGATCGAAGAAAAGAGTGGTTAAGCCAGATAAAACAGTTGAGTTTGTTCAACATGATATTAAATGTATGATCAAGGTTCCTGCCAAGAAATTGGGACAAGATGTATGCAGATTCAAAGAAGCAGATTTTGTTGAGAAGAGTTTATGATCCGATGCAGCTGGTGAACTTCTCAAGAAATGATCTGAGGAAGTTATACGATACGGAGTGCTCGTTTTTGCCATTTTGGAAGCATGAAGAAAGTAGATATCGTAAGATACTTCAGCTCTGCTTACATGAAGATATTCATGCAAATAGCAAAAGATTGTTGTTTGATGAATGATCAGATTTTGAAGACTAAGAAATCGAAGGTGCTGCTGTCAAGGGGGAGTTTGTTGATGCACGTTGATGTGACAACAGCAACTTAGATTTAATATGTTGTTTAGATTGAGACATTATGTTAATTTATGTCGTATCTATATATGTAATTGATAGATTATGGACTTTATGTTTTGGTAATGATCGATTACATGTTTTGGAGTTGTATATATATATATGTGTTATGTATGATGTTTGTTGTGTGATATACAAGTACAAACATAATATGTGTTAGGATTCCTTAAGATGAAACACTTAGGAATATAACCAAGTATTACATCTAACGAAGATAAAGTATATCTTCGTTAGAGGCAAACGAAGATAAACTTCGTTTGGTACAAACGAAGATTAACTTCGTTAGATGGGCTGGCAGCTAAGTTCGTAAGAACAAAGCCCAGCAAGCCCAGTTCGACCTGAAACATATATATACGAACGAATACCCTAAGATCATAGATGTTCGACATACAAGTACTCCAGACACCTAAGTTCGTTCTATAGCTTATAGAAACGAAGATAGCACAATACGGCTGATTATTTACTTGATAATTAGCGATATACCAGTTTACTAATCAAACTAGTTATCTCGTGAGGATTCCGCACTCACGACATAATCATAGACGATCTCGAGAGCGATCTATAGCTATCGAGGGACTTATATATATGTTGAATGATAAAACTATTTTATTTCTCCGTAAAATAGAAACCATTTGTTTACATATTTTACTAAAATATTTTAAATTTTATCAAAACAGCACGTCGAATATTAATACTTTTAGTTTATAAAAGAAGTGAGACCACTTTTCTCAAAATCTTTCAAAAACAAGGGTAAGTTTTAATAAACTACAATATAAGGAATATGTCCCTTCTAATTTGACTAACTTAAAATTTTTCCAATTTGAAAATTTTATAAGTCTTAGAATCGATAATTTCCTTATACACACACATATGGTGACAATACACACATATGGTGTCGAGTTTGACAAGTCAATGCGAGTGGTGTTTCGTATTTTACTTTTCAAAATTTATTTTAAAATTTTACAAGTGATGAAACACGCATATGCCCCAAAACACGCAAATGATGATTTTTGGCACAATAACTCGCAAAAGGGTGTTGACTGGTCAAATGCGTGTTCTTTATGATGACGTCATCACAAACACGCAAAACTGGATGTTTTTGAATTTTGAAGATCTGTGCTCAAAAGAATGCGCAGATGAAGAACACGCATATGACTATTCATCATTTTCAAAACTCAATCCAGTGAATCAAACCTTAAAACTCATAAAATTGACATCAAAAGTTTCCAAAATGTCCGATTTACAAGTTTTATCGTTCCATTTCTTTGTCCTTTTCGTGAATCTAGTCCTTTTTAGAGATTTTATAACTGAAAATAAAACCCTAAATCTTGACATTTAAATTCAAAATCTGGACTTAGAAATCTTGTTAATCATATACCTTAGTTCAAGAAGTGTTAATGAAGGTGTTTTGATTTACAAAAACACGCAACAAACAAGTGATATGTATCAAAGAAGGAGCGTGAATAGTGACAGGAAACGCGCAAATGGAGAGAAAGGAAGAACACGCATATAGGTCCAACTAGATGAAATGCGCATATAGAAGCCCACTTGGCACAAACACGTAAATCAATTTAATGTGAAATATGCAAAACTAATCCCACTTGACTAAAATATGCATTATTAGCCCGTTTTGCTCAAAGTATGCATATGAGTCCACTTAGTGCATCTTACATATTAAACACGACCTATTTTTCTTTGATACAAGGAACCTTGACTTACACAAAGTCTACTTTCACTAACTTGATTAACACCTTTTAAATACTCACAAAGAGTTTTATTGAACCCAATATGATTAATTATAAGAATTCTTTAGAGAACAAGATAATATCAATATGAACCACTTTTTCATACCAAAGTTGTCATATTTTCCTCGATAAAGAAATTCTTTACAATTGTCGTCACTTAACTATCTTGCAATGTAAATATTATTAAATTATGACCCATTATGTCAATAATTAATAAATTAAATGCATCATCTTTAAGTCTCGACAATGACAGCCATTGGACACACACAATGCTGTATGATAAATTTAAATACAATAAAGATAAATGATACAAGATTGATCACCCTTTAACAATCTCTCCGTCATTATTTTTGTCCCCGTTTGAATTTAGCTGAGTTATTGATGCGTAAGTGTACTCTGCTTCCATTTTAAGCTTGAATTTTCTCCATTCCGGACTGGATAGACTCAACTTTCATACACTTTGGAGATCTTTCATCTTGTCGATTGACATACATCCAGATAAGATGAATAAAACTGCAAACACATCAGCGAACTCGTGAGAATGTTCTATTCAATTATTCTTTATAAGTTGCAAATCAAAATATCTGTCAAATACATCAATTAAATGATTCCGTTTGACCCATTTTGACCGAAACCTTAAGGGGGTGTTTGGTTCACCGAATTCAAAGGAATTCAATGGAATTGGAATTATGAATTCCATTCCTTTAGTTGTTTGGTTGGATTATGGAAGGAATTTGAATCTAAAACATTCCCCCAAATTCCATTAAACACAGAATTCAGAATTCCATCACATACTAGATGGAAAGTCTTGAATTCCTTTGGAATTCACATATATTACCAAAAGACCCTTCCTCTTGTCACTTCCAAAATCACTACTTGAACATCCATCACCATCCATATTGTTGCACTTCCATCACCGTACATACCCTCCGATGACTTCACACCATCGTCACGTTCATATCACATTCATCAAGACACCACCCCCCAACAGCTCTCGTAGAACAACATTGAACCTCATGAACTAAAAAACCAACAGATTGGGCGTAATGGTCACCTTATGAATCTTCAATTCGAGCAGTACACATGTTGCATATTTTATGAATTTAAAGAGGTGATATTATTGAAATGATGATGGAAGAATATTTGGAAGAATGATTGGAAAAGTTACTGTAAAAAATATATATATGATGAAGATGAAAGGAGAGAGAAACGTATAATGATGGTGATGCTTTCGTTTTTGTTCTTTAGTCAATCCTATCACCACTTGCACTTTCTATAGGCAGGCAAAAATATTTAATAATGTAAACGGAACATAAAGTTACAAAATCAATCACAGTGACTCTTGAATCAGAATCACTCTTACCAATCTTGTAATAGTCATGCTTAATACTGTCCTTGCGATATGCCTTACGGAGCATAAAGGTACAAAATCAATCACAATGATTTTAAAATGAAAATCACTCCAATCAATCTTATAATAGTCATGCTTAGTCCGACATATGAAATATACACTACTGAGCATGAAGTTTAAAAGTCAATCACAGTTCTTTAGAGATAAAGTTACTCTAATCAACCTTAGAACAAGCATGCTTAGTCAGATACATGCACTAGATTCTAGAGAAAGTAATTATTACTCAAGAGATCGGATATAGCAAATGAGCAAACTTAAATGCCATATTAAATAGTCATTTCTCTTGCAGTAACGACTCCCCCTTTAACCATTATTATATTTTTGTGTTGTATTTTCTGATTTTCCACCTTGAGTAGGTTCTAGAAGGAACAATTACTACTGAAGAGATTGGATATAGCAAATGAGTAAACTCAAATGCCATATTGAATAGTCATTTCTCTTGTAGTAATGACTCCCCCTTTAACCATTATTCTATTTTTTTGTGTTACATTCTTTTGAATATAGGATGGTTCTTGAGAGATAGAGACTAAGGGTTTCTCATTCCAGTCAACTGGACTAGAAACACAAAATGTGATCGATCAAAAGCCTTAATGTAACCATTATAAGTAAATCATCATTGCATATTCATCAGAGGATAACAATCATTAACATAATAATCATGTTATCACAAATGATTTATTAACAAGCATAAAATAAAGTAAAACTTTATACATATACTCATTTTTCTCGACAAACGTTCCTTTATAATTAAATTATAAATCAACATTTTTGAGACTTGCACCATGATTTACAATAACTAGAAAATCCAAACGAAGTACGATAACCCACTATGTTATCTAAAGACACTGTGCCCAGAACTCAATCACCGATTGTAGATGCAGATTCGTTGTGACAATCGCAACATAGATTTGATTATCGTTTATGTTTTAGGAACTATGTTTGTAATCATTTAAATAAGAACTTGTGTTGATATTTAATGATTACGTTTGAACTTCAATATTATATCTGTTCGTGTTTTGTATTGTGTTTGTGTGTTATATATTGTTTTGCAGGTACAAGAACATAGAATCAAGGTTTATAAGTGTCGTAGAACACTTAAACGATGATTGGATGTTATGTACGAGCCAAACGAAGTCAAACAAAGCACCAAAGGGTCGAACCTCGTGCTGACGTCATCAGCATGAAGAACTGACCTCGTGCTGATGTCATCAGCATGAAGAACTGACCTCGTGTTGACGTCAGCACGAGGTATATCGATTAGTTGCTTAATCGGGCCTAATACGTAATTAAGGCCGAAGCCCACACGAACCCAATACCTATTAGTATAAATACAAGACCTAATCTACGGAATTAGGTTAATCTAGGTTAATCGTTTTTATTCCTTTTAGATCTTAGTGATTATACACGAATCAAGGTTATTTGTTCCTTCGTGTGATCTCCTACACGAACTACAAGCCTTGTACATCTCCTTGGGTTGGTTAATCACTTATTAATCAACAAAAGGCAATAGCAATCTAGTTATCTCAAGGGGATTCTGCACTCTTGACATAATGAATCACATCTTATTACGATCCATGCAACAATAGGACACCTTACAAGTGGTATCAGAGCCAGGTTGATTACCAGAAGGTTTAAGATCGTTTGATTTTCTATTGATTGCAAAAATCTTTCGAATTTCGTGTTTTAATCCGTGCTTCGTGCAACCTCGTGCTTACGTCAGCACGAGGTGATCTTCTTGATTCGTGCTTACGTCACCAAGTGTTCTTCGTGTTCACTTTGTGCCAAGTCAGTACGAATAGCTCATCGTGCTTCAAGTCGTGACAAGTGTACTTCGTGTCCACTTCGTGCTACGTCAACACGAACTACCCTTCGTGACTTAGGTCGTGACGAGTGTATTTCGTGCTTCACTTCGTGCCACGTGTCCTTCGTGCCACACGAACTAAGTAGTATTTCGTTTTATTTGAATTCAAAAGATTAGAAATGACGACTATACCAGCTGCCGCAAACTCACCTAATGCCCTACTTATCAGCCAGATGATCATGCATGATCATGAGGTTGGTCGGGGTGATACACCTCCAAAGCTTTTCCGTATGGAAAACTATTATATGTGGAAGAGACGTTTTGAAGACTACATTCGTATCACCGACATGGAAATGTGGCTTGTGATAACTCAAGGTTTTGATTGGCCTTGTAAGTCCCAACTATTACTAGATGGGTGCTGAAGACACCTCTATGTCGATGGTGAGTGAACTTTGCAACACGATCAATTAATCTGGATATGACCGGTTTAGATTGATCGTGTACCAGGTAAACTGGAGTTAATGTATTAAGGTGACAGAATTAATACAATGCAATAATATAAATGACAAGTATATAAACTGGTGAGACAATATGTAATTTTCAAGTGTATTTTATTTATTGATTGATTAAATAAAATACAAGGTTGTTGCGGAACGAAGATAATACATGAATGTAAATATCCTAACAACCCATGAATTACAATTGATCTAAACTTGGAAATTCTCCTAAACAATCGAAACACTTAAAGTTGTGAAATGTTCCTTTTTGCAATTGAGAGAATATTGCACAAGTTCACCAATATTACAGAATATATGTATTCTCAAAGTTGGTGAAAATGCTTGTGCAAGGACCTCTATTTATAGTCGAAGATTGAGCATGGGAATCTCAACTTCGACGTACAAATATGGTTGACAACACACAAAAGTATTGTTTAAATAATCCTTTGTGTGTGCTAAATAAAGTAAGACAAAAGGTTACTTTATTCAACCTCTCTACATCCTTGTACCTTTATCCAAAGACAATATCATTGCCCAGTTAAAAGGATGTAGAGTAAAAAGGTCCTCCTCATAATCAGTGTAAAGCTTTGTAAGAGCATTTACACTGGAGGATTCTCCAGTTGATTGATCTGGTAGATTGTCAACTGGGCTTCGCTGCCATTGCCAATCTCTGTCTTCCATTTGTTGTCTTTGACTTCAACTGGAAGATCTTCAGATTCTAGTCTTCTGATCTCAACTGGAGGAAGTCATCAGTTGCTAAACCTGTACAATGCAACTGGACTTCTAATATTTCAGACAATTCTGCATGCTCTCCAGATATCGCTGGAGAGATCCAGTTTTGCTTAAACTGGACCTAACAAATTCCCCCTACTTGTCCTGAAATATTGTCAGGTATTTTCAAACTTGTTTCTATACAAGTTTAAGTTTGAAATACCTGAGTTTGATAAAACCTATTGAGTTTCCAAGACATTTTTATAGATCATGAAATGTCTTGGATTTAGTTTTAATTGTTTGTAGATCTTATCAGATATCTTACTTGAGAGTTACAATCTGGCAACTTGTATATACACAACATTTACAAATAAGTTACAAGAAAGTAAACAAAATTACAAGCAGATAGTTAGAAGGAAAACTTAAACAGATGGCCCTTCGCCAGTTTTCCTTCTTTTTGTGACTGATTAAATTGGCTGTGTGTCCTCAAGATCAAGGCCTAATCTCTCTTCAATGTTTTCCTTGAACTTGATAAGATTTTGCAATACGTACTCCCAGCCTTTTTCAACCTTGTTCTTCCTCTGCCTACCCTCCAGCAACCTCAGCATCTCTACATGTTCAGAATGACCATACTGATGGACATCCGGGTTCTCAGTTGTTCTTTTAGGTCCACCAAAATATTGTACCTCAACAACAAAATGCTTAGCACCAGGCTTGATCGAAACCTTAACATCAGTAATCTTGCCTCTATTGTGCCTTCGACGCTGTACATCTGACAAATATGTGTGAGCTTCAGATTCCTTTGTCAGTTTAATTTTGCTCGTGCTCAGCTTTTGTGTAGCAGCTCGAATATCATCAGTTGTGGGTTCAGATGGTTTTACCCAAGTCCTCAGATTTGCATCCCTTGGCAAAGCCTTTTGTTTTCTTCCTTTGGACTTGGGTGGATTCAACACTTTAGTGACCGCCTTCTTTACCTGCTCAGTCCTCTTGAGAATCCCTTCAGACCTAATCTCTCTGGCCTTTTCCACCGACACATTCAAACACTTTGCATCCAGTTCAGCCTCATCATCCTGGTAGTGTTTGTCCAGTTCAACTTCAAGCATCTCCTTCAGTGCATTGACTATTCTTGGATCTTCTTTGATCTTCTTGTATTCAACAAGTGTCAAGCCAAGGAGTTGAGCATCAGTGATATCAACAAGAGGGGTTGGAAGATTTCTTCTTGATTCGAATTGATTTACCTTCATCTGTTTCTTCCTTTCCTTGACCAGGTATCCCACTCTCGCTAACTTCTGACTCTCGCTTTCAGTAACTGGAGGCAACAAATCAACATTGCCAGTTTCCAACATTGGTGCATCGGTGGCCGGTTCCATTGATTCATCAGCAATGGCCTTTCCCTTATCAACACTCCCCTTTACCACAACATCAAACACCTCAATCTCCTGCTCACCAGCCTCAGTACTGGTAGCCACCACTAACTCCTTCCCTTTTCCTGAAGTCTCCACAAGAGTGCGAGGGGCATGTAGAGACCTTTCCCCCTTGGCAGCATCTAGTCCTTGCCTGATGGCTTCAAAATCTGCATGACTAGAAGGCAAGCGATCTAGAGGTTGCCATGATTGCATTGTCTTGCACTCTTTGAAGACTCCGCAAAGCATGCGAACTGTCCTCCACAGATGATTGATCTCCTGAGACTGAGTCATAACATTTCCACTTAGTCATAACATTTTCACTTGTCTGCTCTTGACTCTTTAAGATCTGTTTGAGTATAGAGAGATCATCTGGAGAGAGCCCAGTTGCAGGGACTTCCTTAACACCTTCAGAAACAACCTCCCTTTCTTTGCCAACTTCAGTGGTCAGATCAGATATGGCATTTTAATGTTCAGACACTTTGCTGGCCAGTGTATCCAGACTGCACCTCAACCGATCAATCTCAGATGTAATTGGAGTGAGATCGACCTGGGGCACTGCAATCTTGGTGATCTCAGATATCACATTTTCAATTAAACTTCTCTCACTGGCAGCCAAAGTTTCTTCAATCTTGAGACCCACTGAAGAGGCCAACTGACTCCCAAGCTCTGTCACATCTAGGCCAGGTTTGTTACATAAATCTTGCACCTGCCTTTCCAGATTCTTAATATCAACCTCTGATGATCTGACAGTACTGTTCAGCAGGTTGGATATTGAAGATGTGACTCCAGATTGAGTCAGTGTGAATGCCTCCCTTAAAGATGTTGCCAGTTGGTTGGAGGATTCCACTAACTCATTGAGCTTGCCAAACACCAAGTCCTCATTGGCAGAGAACTTGTTGATCCCCAGGTCAACCACTTTAATATTTTGCAAATGGTCCTTGTGGTACCTGGAGAGGGACTTGGTGTTTCTGTCCAGTGTCTTTTGAATCTCTTCCACCCTCGCGAGAATGTTCGAGAGATCGGCTTGAAAAGACACAAATTGGCTTTCCAGTGACTGAGGCGAAGGTGTCACTGGACCAGCCGAAAAAGCTATAGGTGCAACTGGACGAGGTATGACGATATTTGGTTCTCCAGTTGCAGTAGCATCAGTTGATAGAAGAGGAGGGGTTGTAGAAATGAAGGGAAGAGATTCAAATTGTCGTTCATGCTGAGAATGCTCAGGTGTGAACGACGGCGACGGTGGTGTTAGGATGTGTCTATTTCTAGGCACACCCATAGAAGAAAGTAGTTGGCGAGAGGCGAATATAGGAGGTATATCTAAGCTTTGTACATTTGTTGGGGAAACTGAAACATGTGGTTCTTGGGGTTGACCAAGGAGAGAAGGGAGCTGATCAAGTACAGTTGCATCAGCCATCTCCTGGTCAGATTCCGTCTCAGAAGAGTCCGAAGACTCAAGCTGAAACTCACCCTCATTTATGCCAAGATCCATAAATGTTGGGGGTGGCTGAACAAGTTGTTCAGACTCCTGATGACCAGTTTGAGTTGCCTCAATGGTATCATCAGTTCTGGGATCTGTTGCCGAAGCATCTTCTCCTTGGACAGAGGTGACTGGTGCCTCAACTACAACTGCTCTATCCTCAGTTGCAGTATCATCGGCAGCGGCTTCAGAGACCACAGTCACAGATTGTGACTGGTCAGGTGCAGCAAGTCCAGATCTGGATCTCCTTCTGCTTTTGGAAGATCTCCTTGCTTTAGGAATCGCCTGGACTTCCGCTTCTGCCACAGTTACCGCACCAGCAGACGAACAGGTGGGTCCCTCATTATTTTGAGGCCCGCCCAGTTGCCTTTCTGACTCACTAGATGGTGGTGCATCAGTTCTAGAGAATGCAAAGATCATTCTCGGGGAAATCTGGACTTCATCAGAAGTGGACACCAGGTTGTCCAGATTCCTTAACAGTTCTGGCACAGAGAACAAGGATTGTGTATTGTTGTACTCTTCTCTGCCCAGAACTTGAATGAAACAAAGGGACAAGAATCTTGAAAAAGGGATACAAGGACCCTTGTTGCCCTTCAGCTTAAACACCATACTCCTGAACAAGATACCAGCAAAATCCACCCTTAGTCCATTCCAGAGGCAGTAAGCCATCTCTGCTTGGAAGGAGTTTATCTGGTCCAATCCACCAGAACTCGCTCCCAAACTTTCCACCAAGTGGACCATAAAGAACTTCCAGGATGGTGAAAGCCCTCTCATTGTAATGGACCCCTTGGTCTTTAAAACATCCCCCTCCACCATCTCCTTATTTCCCATGTCAAGGAAGACCTGGCGGAAATTTATATTGGAGGAGATCACCACTGGATTTTCATTTTGTCTCCAGTAGTTGAGGTTAAGGACTTCCCTCAACGTTTCAGTGGTGATGGTACACGGGACTGACCCATCCTTTAAAGAAAAGGAGATGGATGAGCAGTCCTCAGAAAGAGAAGCAGTGTACCAGAACTCGCACAAGTAGTCGTGAAACAACTTGTTTGGGTTCAAAGAGAAGGCATCGCTGAGGGGAGAAATCCGGAAAAAGGATTGGATTCTCCCTATAAGAGAGTCAGCGGCCTGGTGCCCTTGAAGAGATGCCATTGGATTATTTGGATTTAATTTTATTAGTTTTGAACTGATGGGAGCACCAGTGGCACGAATAACATTTTGTGATGGATTGTACTCAGCAGTGAGTAGATTCACATCACGAGAACGAGATGAAGAAGAAGAAGATTTAGGAGCCATTTGTGAAATTTGATTTAGGGTTTTGGACTTAAAGAAGAAAGAGAGAAAGGGATCTCGAATTGTGAATGATTAGAAGAGTAAATGAAAGGAATTTTGAGTGAAGTAAATGAGACGAATATTTTGTGGGGGTATATATAGGCAGTAAAATATTGCCAAGATATATACGAAAAGATATTTTTAGTCCCCAAAAGTTTGAAATAATTTGTAAAAAGTGATTTTCCAAAATTTTGAGAGTTCAAAAATATTTAATACCTCCCATCAAGCATTTAATGCTACGACGGCTGGTATTCCCACTCACCCACTAACTTCATCAATACCCATAAAAAGTGCAGTACATTTCACCAAAAAGTCTTGACACGTAAGACATGTCAGGTGACGTTTGTGAGTGCGAGGTTAGCACTTGAGTAACATCACGTGTCACAAGTATCCACCAAGTAAAACATAATGTTATGAAATCTGACTGACCACCATTTTGAGACAAGACCAAACTAGCAAACTGGAGAGATTTTTCAGATGCCAGTTTCAACTGATGACTTTCAGTTGCATTTTTCAATAAAAACAAATTTTTTTTTTTTTGAAAAATATTTTGAGTCTTTTTCCCCCTAAAAATGTGATCCATTTGATCAATGACTAGTCTTTGAGTACATCAAGGCGTTCAATCTCCAACCAATCAAGGATCACCTGGACCATCCTCAACTGAAGGGCCTCTCCAGTTTAATGAGGATTTAACATACCCAGTTCACTGATGAGATGTTTAAAAGTTTTCTCATCAAGAGGTTTTGTAAAAACATCAGCTAACTGTTTATCAGTGGGGATGAAATGTATTTCAATGTCTCCTTTCATAACATGATCACGAATGAAGTGATACCTGATATCAATATGCTTTGTCTTTGAGTGCATCACTGGGTTGTGAGATATAGCAATTGCACTGGTGTTGTCACAAAAGATTGGGGTTCTTGTGAATTTCATACCATAATCAAGCAACTGGTTTTTGATCCAGAGAATCTGGGCACAGCAACTGGCCGCAGAAATGTATTCTGCCTCAGCAGTAGACATTGAGACCGAAGTCTGCTTCTTACTGGTCCAACTCACCAGTTTTCCCCCTAGGAAGTGACATCCACCAGTTGTGGATTTTCTATCAATCTTACAACCTGCATGATCTGAATCTGAATAACCCATTAGATCTAACCCTGAGCCTTTGGGATACCAAAGACCAAGGCTAGGGCACCCTTTCAGGTACCTGAAAATGCGTTTAACAGCATGCAAGTGTGATTCTTTTGGATTTGCTTGAAATCTGGCACATAAACATGTTGCAAACATTATATCTGGTCGACTGGCAGTTAAATACATCAGTGAACCAACCATTCCACGATATTCTTTTTGGTCCACTGGTTTGCCATTTGGGTCAGAGTCCAAATTTAATGGAGCTGAAATAGGTGTGGTTTTTGATGGGACAAATCATATTTGTATTTTCTTAACAAATCTCTGACATATTTTTCTTGGTTAATAAAAATACCATCCATGGTTTGTTTGATTTGTAAACCCAAGAAAAATGTTAATTCACCCATTAAACTCATCTCATATTCTTGAGACATAATTTTCGAAAACCTTTTACACATTCCATCATCAGTTGACCCGAATATAATATCATCAACATAAATTTGTACCAACAAGATATTACCTTTTTCTTTCAAGATGAACAAGGTATTATCTATTGCACCTCTTTGAAAACCATTTTTGAGAAGATGTTTAGTTAGAGTATCATACCAGGCTCTTGGGGCTTGTCGAAGACCATACAAAGCTTTGTTCAGTCTATATACCCAATGTGGATGCTTTTCATTTATGAAGCCTGGAGTCTGCGTAACATACACTTCTTCTTCCAATGTGCCATTCAGGAACGCACTTTTTACATCCATCTGGAAGACCTTGAATTGCAAGTGAGCAGCATAAGCCAAGAAAATTCTGATGGCTTCAAGTCTTGCAACTGGAGCAAAAGTTTCATCGAAATCAACACCTTCTGCTTGACAATAACCCTTGGCAACCAATCTTGCTTTGTTCCTTATAACGTTGCCATCTTCATCCATCTTGTTCCGGTAGACCCACCTCGTTCCAATGGGTTCTCTCTTTAACCCTGGAGGACAAGGAACAAGCTCCCAAACATTGTTCCTTTCGAACTAGTTGAGTTCTTCTTGCATAGCTTCAACCCAGCTTGGATCTGCCATAGCCTCATCAATCTTCTTCGTTTCAATCAGTGATAAGAAGGTGACGTTCAAGCATTGATCACTTGTGGCTCTTCTAGTCTGAACCCCACTATCTGGATTGCCGATAATCTGCTCTATGGGATGAGCAGCAGTCCATTTAGTGTATTGACTAGGTTGATATATTACAACATCAGTGCAAGACACCTGACGATCTCCAACAGATGCAGCAACTGGAGGAGGATCAGTCCAAACTACTTCAACTTCATCATCAGTGTCAACTAAAGAGTTAACATGATTTTCTTCAAACACAGGTATATCTTGAAGAACTGGAGAAGCTTGAACTGGTTCTGAAGTTGTTGTGGCACGTACATCAGATCCAATTACCAGTTTTTCAGGTAGATTAAAACTGATAGAAGGATAAAGTGAGGTATCATAGAAGTTCTTCTTTTCCTTAACTGGTTCCAAGACTTGAGGTCTGGAAACATTTTCTGGTGTACTAACTGATTGATGAACCCGATCAGATACACCAAAATCAACTGGGACAACTGAAGATAAATCAAGGGTTGGTCTTTTGTTGATTGCTTCATTTGATTCATCGAATGTGACATGAATTGTCTCATGTACCTTTTGGAGTCTATAATTATAAACTCTATAGGCTTTTCTAATATCTGAATACCCCACAAAGACACCTTCGTCAGCTTTTGCATCAAATTTTCCCAACTGACTGGAATCGTTTAAAATGTAAACTGGACAACCAAATACATGGAAGTATCCAATATTTGGTTTACGATTCCTGAGGACTTCATAGGCAGTCTTCCTGTGTCTCTTGACATAAACTGACCGGTTTTGGGTGTGACAAGCAGTTGCCACAGCTTCAGCCCAAAAACAGGTGGGAAGACCAGATTCAGATAACATACTTCTGGCAGCTTCAATCAATGTGCGATTCTTCCTTTCAACCACACCATTTTGTTCTGGAGAACGAGCTGACGAAAAGTTTTGAGAAACGCCAGTGTCAGTGCAAAATGTCTCCAATTCTTTATTCATGAATTCTGTACCGTTATCACTTCACAACTGACACACTTTCTTGGTATACTTGAGTTCAATTCGCTTGATGAGAGAGATAATTTCACCAAGTGCATCACTCTTTGATCTGATAAATACCACCCAACAAAATCTGGTGTATTCATCGACCACAACTAAAGTGTATCTCTTACCAGCTTTAGTTTGAACATTCACTGGACCAAAGAGATCCATATGAAGCATGTGAAGAGGTTCAGTGATACTGAAATTCTACCTGGTCTTGAAACTGGCTCTTTTCTTTTTGCCCATTTCACACCCTGGACATCGCTTCTCCTTTTTAAAGGAGAACAAAGGTATCCCATCACGTTTCCTTGACAACTTGTTGATATTTTTGAAATTAAGATGGGATAGCCGTTTATGCTACAACCAGTTGGTGTCCTCATCAGCCTTGACATAGAAACAATGCTCTTTTGGAGCAGGATCCATGTCCATGATGTACACATTCCCTTTTCTTGGTGCAATCATAACTACCTTCCAATCCTTGTTAAAAACAGTGCCTTGAGCCATGTCGAACAGTACCCTATATCCATCATCACAAAGTTGACTGACACTTATCAGGTTATATTTCAATCCATTGACAAATGCAACTCTTGTGAACTGGATCTGCCCATTGTCAACAACACCATATCCTTCAGTTTTCCCACTTCCATCATTACCAAATGTCACTGCTGGTCCATTGCAGACAGTGAACTCTTCCAGCAGGGGCTTATATCCGGTCATAGTCCGGCCAGCTGCGCTGTCCAGATACCAAATATTCTTCTTTCAATCGCCCTGCACACCCAAGTAAGTGATTAGTTATTTTTGTGAACCCATCTTTTCTTGATGGGTCCACTGGACTTCTTCTGTGAAGTCCCAGGTGCTTGACTGGGTGTAGAACTGGATGAAGAAACTGGAGGGTTCTCTCCAGTTTCTGGAGTAAAGACAATTGGTTTGAGTGGAACATTAACCTCCTTTTTCTTTTCGATGTTTGCTCCTTTCAGAGCAGATTGTTTTATCTTTTGTTTTTGAGGAGGAGTTTTGACATTTTGTTTTTTAACTGAAGAAGATGCACCTCCTTCCAAATTTTTAATTCTGGCAGTACAACTTTGTACCTGCCTTGACAAATTTTGGAGTTGATTCTCCATTTTTAACAAAATGCTTTTATCATCAGGCTGCTGGCCTATGGACTTGGGCTCAGCGGGGGTTTTAGTCTTTTGAGTTGAGGACGTTTGACTTATGAGGCAAAGGATTGTCACCAGATTCCTTTTTAACTGGAGCTTTAGCCTTCTTGGCTCCAGTTTTGACCTCAACATGGTTGGTCTTAGTTGATTCAGATTTGACAGTGTTAGAGGAATCATAAGGAGTTTCAACTCTAACAGATTCTGGCAATTGGTGAATTGTGGGTAAAACAGCTGCCATCTGAAGATCACCAGATTTCCAGGCAGTTTTTTGAGCATCAATGGTTTTAGAAAAAGCGTCATAATTTTTACCAGATGCTTGTACCCAAGAATTGATAACCATGTGTTCCTTTTCAAGATCAAATTTCAGTTTTTGGTTATCTCTTTCCAATGCCTCATTTTTCAAATCTGACTCTTTAAGAGCCAACTGGACACTTTGCAAATCATTTATTTGATTTTTCATGTTGTTAAATTCAACCAAAACTGTTTCTAAGTATCTTTCATAGTCAGTTCTCATGGTTTCAACAAATAACAAGTCATCATTCAATGATTCAGCAATATCCAGTTTCAATTCTGAATCTATCTTGACATCATAATCCCTTACCTTCTTTAAAATGATATCAACCCATCTTCCTGACACAACATCATCTTTCACCACTGGTTGTTGATTCTCCAATGCCATGAAACACACATCTCTAATCTCTTCTTCATCATCAGATGAATCATCAGAGAGTTCCCATTTCCCTTCAGTTTGAGCCATCATGCACTTGTTCTTTTCTTTCTCGTTATCTTGTTCAAGTGACATGAGAGCAATCTGGGCCCTAAGTTTCTGGTATTTGGCCTTATAATCATCAGTTTTAACAAAATTTGGGACAATAGGACCAGTTTGGTTGTTCATCTGACTAGATCTGCATTCCTTCATGAAATGGCCTTTCTTACCACATTTGTAGCAGGTAAGATTAGCCTTGTCCATAGAAATTGAACTGGAAGCATTATTGGACCCATTAAATCGATTAGATTTATGCTTAAACCTATTAAAGGTTTTAGCAATCATGGCTACCAGATCATCATCGTCAGTTTCCTCACAACCATCACTGAGATTAGTGGTCAGGCCAGAGTTCAGAAAGTTGTTTAACATTTCCTTCATCGAATGTGACTGGACATTCTCAGTAGACATTAAAGCAGCACAAGGTTGCCCAGAAAAGTTGGCAGCCTTGGAACTCTGAGCATGGTTTAAAGCATCTTGCTCAACCAGTAATCTTGCAGCATCGTTATCTTCAGTGAATCTGAAGGCTCCATAAAGGGAAGCAAGAGTATGGCTATGCAAGGTCTTTCCTTGTCTTAAGACAAGAACCATGTGTGCCCATTTAGATGGCAAAACGTCACAGAATTTTTCAAGAAGAATATCCTCATCTTTCTCAACTCCAAAGCCTCTAAGTTGATTAATTAGGCCAGTAAATCTGGTATAAGTCCCAGTTAAACTTTCATTGGGGAGAGCAAAGAAGGATTCATACTTCTTGTTGAGAGCAACCTTTCTAGTGACAATGGTGTCATTTCCTCCTTCAAACTGGAGAACTAATTCATCCCACATAGATTTTGCACTAGGAAATAGCACAAGGGTAGGAATTAGTTCCTCAGGTATAGCCGAAAGGATCATGTTTTTCAGTTTGGTATCAAGATCAACCAATCTGCGATCCTCATCTGACCAATGTTCCTCAGATTTTTCCCTGGTGTCTCTTCTCCCAGTAGGGTCGAAAAGAGGGCTAACACCACTGGACATGGGTATATATGGTCCATCCTTAAGGATTTTCAACATATTCCTCTCTATTCCACCAAAATGCAAGAGCATTCTAGCCTTCCATGTACAAAATGTCTCGCCATTCCCATCGAATTTGGGAACAGGAGAGTTGGAGTAATGTACATGAACGTGGTTAGCTCCAGTAGTTGGAGGAAGAGGAGGAGGGTTCGTATTTAAAGGAGAAGCAATACTAGGATTAGATTCATTTGGACCAGAACCATTCTCACCTTCAGCAGCCATCGAAGCAGACCTAGGTTATAGAATTGAGACAATTCAACCTGCCTGCTCTGATACCACTTGTAAGTCCCAACTATTACTAGATGGGTGCTGAAGACACCTCTATGTCGATGGTGAGTGAACTTTGCAACATGATCAATTAATCTGGATATGACCAGTTTAGATTGATCGTGTACCAGGTAAACTGGAGTTAATGTATTAAGGTGACAGAATTAATACAATGCAATAATATAAATGACAAGTATATAAACTGGTGAGACAATATGTAATTTTCAAGTGTATTTTATTTATTGATTGATTAAATAAAATACAAGGTTGTTGCGGAACCCATGATAATACATGAATGTAAATATCCTAACAACCCATGAATTACAATTGATCTAAACTTGGAAATTCTCCTAAACAATCGAAACACTTAGAGTTGTGAAATGTTCCTTTTTGCGATTGAGAGAATATTGCACAAGTTCACCAATATTACAGAATATATGTATTTTCAAAGTTGGTGAAAATGCTTGTGCAAGGACCTCTATTTATAGTCGAAGATTGAGCATGGGAATCTCAACTTCGACGTACAAATATGGTTGACAGCACACAAAAGTATTGTTTAAATAATCCTTTGTGTGTGCTAAATAAAGTAAGACAAAAGGTTACTTTATTCAACCTCTCTACATCCTTGTACCTTTATCCAAAGACAATATCATTGCCCGGTTAAAAGGATGTAGAGTAAAAAGGTCCTCCTCGTAATCAGTGTAAAGCTTTGTAAGAGCATTTACACTGGAGGATTATCCAGTTGATTGATCTGGTAGATTGTCAACTGGGCTTCGCTGCCATTGCCAATCTCTGTCTTCCATTTGTTGTCTTTGACTTCAACTGGAAGGTCTTCAGATTCTAGTCTTCTGATCTCAACTGGAGGAAGTCATCAGTTGCTAAACCTGTACAATGCAACTGGACTTCTAATATTTCGGACAATTCTGCATGCTCACCAAATGTCGCTGGAGAGCTCCAGTTTTGCTTAAACTGGACCTAACAGGCCTTCGTATGAGAAGAATGGAGTGATCGGTAGGTATACTTATGCTGATATGCCGATTGAAGAACGTAAAAGATACTCAATTGAAGGAAAGGCCTTATCCACTCTTACTATGGCCTTGCCTCAAGATAGTGTACATTTGTTCAAAAAGTATACTACTTCAAAGGATTTATGGGACGCTCTTGAAAGATATTGTGAGGGCGATGTAACCTTCAAGAAGAATCGTAACAAACTCCTGAAGCGCCAGTATGAAGCCTTTAATGGACTGAAAGGAGAATCTCTTGACGAGATTATTATTCGATTCAGTCATTTGACCACTGAGTTGTCGTACTTTGAGGTTGTTTATCCTCAAACTAAGCTAGTTGATAAGTTTTTGGACTCATTGCCTAAGACATGGACTGATTATGTTCATCAACTTCAAGATGATCAGGAATACAGTACATGGGACTTTGAAAAGGTAGTTTCCAAGCTGAAGAACAAAGACATGAAGAGAAGAATTAAAGATACTCATTTAGCAAGTTCTAGCTCGGGAAACAATGCATTTCTAAGTGGTGCAGAAGCTACACCAATAGTAGATGCTGAAGGTATTGCTGGATATGTTGCTTATGACAATACACATTCGAATGTCAAGAGCAATGTACACTCTTTTCATTCTATGCCAATGAGTATGAGTTCTGCAGAAGGAAGAATGAGTGTTTACTCAGCCTTTTGTAATGCTCATGAAACATTTATCGGAGGAAAGATTACTGATCCTGCAGTATTTGATGAGGATTACAATCAAATAGATCCTGATGATTTGGAAAAAATGAATCTACAATGGCAGCTAGCTATGCTCACTATTAAGGTCAGAAGATTCACTCAGAGAACTGGGAGACCTATAGGTAATGGCACTAAAGGCTTTGACAAATCCAAGGTGAAATGTTATAACTGCGATGGATTTGGTCATTTTGTAAGAGAGTGTCAACGACCTAAGAGGATTGATAATACCATTGCTGGTCGTTAAAATTACAATCAAGGCGTTATTACTACGAGTAATCATAAGACGCAAGCAATGATTACATATCCGGCTACTCCACAACAGCCAGTTTTGTCACCATTTTCAGAGTCAAAGGTTGTTGTTGTTCAGAATCCAGATGGTACTTATCAATGGGATACACAATCTGATGATACCTCGAATCATGCCTACATGGTAGAATTATATGATGAGGTAGCCGCAACAATTGATTATGCTGTATACTCAAGTGAAGAAAGTGCATCTGAAATAGTTCATAAGAATGTATGTAATGTTGCTGAGACCGTAAGATCTGAGAGTGAACAAATGACAACAGTGAAAGCATCTGAAGAAAAGGAAGAGTCATCGAGTCCTGTTGATGACATTTCTATGAAGAGCATTGAAGAACAAATGAAGAACTTCGTGATACCTGAAGGTATGACAACTGAAGACTTTGTTGCATACATGGCAGATTGCAAGGCTGCAGATCAGAAGGTATCTTGTTATTTATCTTCTATAATTGATGTTTGTAAAATGGTGTCAGATTTAAAACTTGAGATATTGAAACTGAAAGAAAATTTAACTAATTTAACTGCTGAAAATGTTATTCTTAAGAAGGAAAGTAACATGACCTAAGATTCTGATTTGCCTTTACAAAAAGATCATCAACAAACTGAATTAAGTTTTAATCCAGATGAAGTAGTATACTATACATTAAAGGACTGTGATACAGTTTTCTATGATAAAGAAGTATCTATAAATAGGATTGAACCTAAATCAAAAATTGATAAAGTTTGGTGTGTGGAAAATAAAGAAGAATGGTTAGCTGAACAAATTCCATATAAGGATAGACATTATGCTCCTTGTAAATCAGTAAAAACTATGGAAGAAGCAATACAGACGCTTGATACCATAAATGAAATGAAGGAGTATGGTATACCAATCCCTGAAATAGAAAATGGTCAATCTAGAAAACAATAAGTAAAGAAGTGTTATACTTGTTGTGAGAAAGGCCATATAGCTATTGAATGTCCAAATAGGAAGGTCAAGAATCCTACTAATGACAGTCAAGTCAAGTAAAAGGATGTTAGTGATATTCCTAATACTAGAGGGAAGGGTAAACTAGTTGAACAAGTAGCTTCACCAAAATTTATGAGTGCATATAAAAGGGATTATTACGAGGAATATGCCAAAAGACATCCTGATAATAAAAATGCATAGAATTATGTTAAGCTACTTAGAAATGTGTCATATGGTGAGTCTACTGTTAAAGATCAAAGAATTAATGTCAATAGATCTAAGACTCCAAGACGACAGGGACCTTCGCAGAATACTACTTCTAGTAGTGTAAGTCCGAGTCGTTCTCGTACACCTCAAAGGAGTAATTCACCTAAGAAGATGGCTCAAAAAAATTGATCTCCTCCTTCTAGAATTAATAGTTCGTCTAAATTCTATGATCGATTAGGGAGTCAACCTAGATTTGGTACTCACTCACCAAGGAATTCACCTCGTAAGACTCGTTTCACTTCACCTAAGAAACAGTCTGTGACACCATCTTCATCCAAGGCTCCATTACAGAGCGATGGATATTGGACCGAATTGATCATTAGAGATGAATTCGGAAAACCTAAGCCTCAAAAGGTTTGGGTTCCCTTCAGAAACTAACCATCTTATTGTCTGATGTGTAGGGAGAACCAAGGAAGCCTATCAGTCTTTGGTATGTTGACAGTGGATGCTCTCGGCACATGTTAGGGGACAAGAATGTTTTGTCCAATTATGAAGATGTAAATGGTTCATATGTTAGTTTCGCAGGTCCCAAGGGCGGCAACATCTCGGGTCAAGGTGATGTTGTCAATGGGAAGATTACGCTGGAGAAAGTCAATTATGTGGAATAGTTAGCACATAATTTATTAAGTGTTTCTCAGATTTGTAACAAGGGTAACAATCTCCATTTTAATGAGAAAGAAGCACTTATATTGAAATTGGGATATGTTATTCTTGAAGACTGGATCCTGCTAAAAGCTCCTAGGAAGAGAGACATCTATGACCTTGTGTTAGGTGTTGATGATCCAAAGGAGTCTATTTGCTTGTTATCAAAAGCAAACGAATCTGAATCTTTACTATGGCAAAAAAGAATGGGACATATCAATTTCCGAAAGATGAATGACATTGTCAAACATGGTTTGGTTGAAGGCATTCCCATGAAACGGTTTAGAATGGAAGACAAATGTGTACCTTGTCTGAAAGGTAAACAGCAAAAGTCTACACATAAACCGAAACAAGAAAATTCTATTGCTAATCCTTTCGAGTTACATTACATGGATTTATTTGGTCCAGTGAATGTAAGAAGTATCGGTGGGATGTACTACTGTTTGGTGGTTACTGATGATTACTCGAGATTCTCATGGGTATTCTTTCTTAAATCGAAAGATGAAACTCCGCAGATTTTGATAAATTTCTTTGTCGAAACTGAAAACATTTATGGAGTTCGTGTTAAGAGGATCAGGAGTGACAACGGAACTGAATTCAAGAATAATGTGATGGATGTCTTTTGTTTGTCAAATGGAATACAACATCAATACAGTTCTCCGTATGAACCATAACAGAATGGAGTTGCTGAAAGAAAGAATAGGACTTTAATTGATGTTTTGGGCTTCCTACTATGTTTTGGGCGGAGGCGATGAATACAGCTTGTCATATTTTAAATAGGGTTACTGTAGTTAAGCGTCATAATAAGACATGTTATGAGCTTCTACATAAGAAGAAACCGAATTTACAGAATGTTGAACCATTTGGTGTACCGTGTACTTTCTTGAAGTATCTACCTCAGTCAAAGTTTGATTCAAAGGTTGAAGAGGGATTTCTCATGGGTTATAAACCGGGAACATCAATTCGACGGATTTACAACAAACAGACCGACAAAGTTGATTTGGGAACAAATGTCAAGATTGTCAGTCATAAGCCCGCTATTCATTCTGGAAGTGGCAAAAACTTCGATTACGATAGTGTGTTTAGTTCACTACATGGTCCTGATTCTTATTCAGATCCTGAGACAGTTGATGATGTGATTATTTTAAGAGATCACATGGATAATACTCCTATATCTCTGCCTACTCGAAATGTCGATACTACTCCAACAAACGTTCAGTCTACTACTGATATTTATGAAAGTGGGAAGGACAAGAATAAGACACCAGATTCAGATAATAGTGAACCCGCGAACACTACACCACTTACTCCATCAAAGGTTACACTGCCTGATGATGATCCTATTTCTAAAGAATCGGAAGATGATTTTAGCTCTCCTGAGTTTTAGATTAGAACAAATTTAGGAGAAAGTCTGAATGTTGATTCGGTTCCTCAATATCGAATTAATAAGGATCATCCAGTTGAAAATATTCTTGGAAATGCTACAGAACCTGTTCGAACTAGAAATCAGTTGAATAAGGACCTGACTAGTTTGTTTTGTGAAGTGAAAGACACTGGATTGATAACTGAGTGTTTATATTCTGGTTTCATTTCACAAGTAGAACCTAAGAATGTTAAGGCAACACTTCAAGATCCATGTTAGGTTGAAGCTATGCAAGAAGAATTAGCTCAATTTGAAAAAGTTGGAGTTTGGGAGTTAGTAGATGTGCCTAGAGGTTTTGCACCAGTTGCTAGGATTGAAGCTATAAAGTTATTTTTAGCCTATGCAAGTTTCAAAGGTATAAAGGTTTATCAGTTAGACGTTAAGAGTGCCTTCTTATACGGTGAAGTTAAAGAGGAAGTGTATGTTCACCAACCACCGGGGTTTGAAGATCCGAACTATCCATGAAGAGCATATCGTTTGGATAAGGCTCTTTATTGATTGCATCAAGCACCCAGAGTGTGGTATGAGAAATTGTCGGCACATTTGTTGACAAATGGTTTTACAAGAGGATCGATAGACAGCACATTGTTTATCAAGTGGAAGAAGCGAGATTATCTAATTGTACAAGTTTATGTGGATGGTATCATTTTTGGTTCATCTAATATAAAGATGTGCAAAGAGTTTGAAATGAGCATGAAAAATGTATTTGAAATGAGTGCTATGGGGGAATTACAATTTTTCCTCGGACTACAAGTAGATGAAAGGAAAGATGGATTCTATATTCACCAGTCTAAGTATGTCGATGACATTTTGGAAAGGTTTCAAATGCTAGAGTCCAAGACATATGGTACTCCTATTCAACAAAATCATGGTTTAGGGAATCTTGATCCGAAAGATGAACTTGTGGATGCAACTTATTATTGTGCTATTATTGGCTCATTGATGTATCTGACTGCTTCACGTCCAGATATTATGTTCGCTGTTTGGCTTTGCGCTAGATTTCAAGCTAGTCCAAAAGAGTCACATTTGACTGCAGCAAAACGTATTCTACGTTATCTTAAGGGAAACCAAGGGCTTGGTCTATGGTATCCTATGGGAGGAACGTTTGATTTTGTTGCATATACTGATTCGGATTTTGGCGGTTGTAACAATGACAAAAAGTCTACGACTGGAGGTTGTCAGTTGTTAGGAGGAAGATTAGTATCGTGGCAGTGCAAGAAGCAAACATTTGTTGCTCAGTCTTCATGTGAGGCAGAGTATATGGCTGCTGGTAGCTGTTGTTCCCAGGTATTGTGGATTCAGCAACAACTTCGTGACTACGGTATGGATTTTCTTGATACTCCTATTAGATTAGACAATAAGTCAGCTATAAACATTACAAATAACCCTGTCATGCATAAGGTCACCAAGCATATTGATGTTAGACATCATTTCTTGCGTGATTGTGCCCAAAAGAGGTTAATTCATTTGGAAAAGGTTATAACCGATGATAATTTAGCTGATCTGTATACCAAAGCATTTGATAAGACTCGATTTGAGAAGTTAATTCTTCTCAATGGGATGAAGAATGCTGATTCATATTAAATTTCTCAAAGAACTAATTTTGTAAGTTTGTGTCTGTAAATAGCTAAAGTCATAAAAATACAAAAAGAGTTCTTAGTGTCATAAAAACCATAAAAATGTGAAAAATGAGAAAATGACAAAAATATGGGAGAGATTTAAGTTAATGCTGTCAGATGATCAGAAGTGAGGATACTTAGCTTTTAAGTCTGCTTAATCGTAATATAACTGCTTAGTTCAGTGATTACAATTTGGGGTATATTGGTAGACACAAAGTAGCAAGGTTTCCTTAATCTGAACTTAATTTATACAATGTTATTGTGGGAAACATATTCAGATATATGGCTGAGAATGCTTGCTTTTCAGTAATGAATTGATTTAGTCCTAAAATTTTGTGAAAGATCTAGTATTACTATAATATTTGTTCAATGTGTAGGCAAAAGCCTCTACAAATCATGAGCATGAAAGTTAAATGTGATATTGTTTATGCAAATGAAATAAATGTTAACTAAGGGGCTAATATGGTCTTTGAGATTCGGACAAGTATGTCCTCGGGGTGTCTTTGTATACCTAGCCTACCTAAAGCTTCCAACTTGGGATAGGTTGTCAGAAAGTTCGCTACATGAGTCTCATAGAAAATCACGGGTTCCTTATAAATAATGAAATGCAAAAGCAAATAATTTAAATCACAAAGTAAAGTAAATTCTGTTATCTAAAAACTGTCTCATGATTTGTTTAAGGATGTCTTTGAATATGAATTGAATATTTTTTATCTTAGTGCTTGTATCAATTACGGAAGTATATCTGAATGTGGGTCACATAAGTTTGCAAACTATTCAGTGGCATATTAGGCTACTTGGGTTACATGGTGACTGTTCTTGGCCAGGGTATGTCGAAAGTGTCACAACTCAAAGGAAACTGGAAGTACCGAGTGTTTAAGAGGACAAATATACCGGTAATCGTGGTTGAGTCACTGTTCATAACTAATAATAAGAGAATTATTTCTCACTTGCAGGCTTATGTAAATGCTAATCTGATCTAATCTGCAGAAACTTAAAATTTCTTGTAAATAAATAAAGTAGTTTAGTTTTTATTTTATTTTTTTTTTAGTTTATTTTATTTTGTTTTCGTTTTTATTTTTATTTTTGTAATAAGTGTCAGTTTGTGTGTCAAACTAGTTCTTATTGCACGAGAGATTTGATAAGCATTAAATGTTATAATTCTTAGTGAATTATATAAGTCTTGTTGCTTACGGTATAAATGTTTAAAAGATGGATTTTCTAGTTAATACATAAGTTCTTTAATTTAGAAAATGAAATGTTTTGAAATATGAAAAGTCAAAATATTTTTGAATGTGTTTCAAGTAAATTTTTGAAATTTCAATTGTTTTTGGTTGATAAGTATGCTTGACAAAGATTGGACTTGCCTTAGATCTTGTAATGATTGCTAGGTTAAGATTTTGATTGTTTTGCATATTTATGATATTTTTATTGTTTTTGATGCATTGATGAAGTTTGTTAAGTGTGCAGGTTATAGATAATAAACTCATTTTAAATGATTTTGGCATTAAAATTTCAGATTGTGATTAAAGGCAAAATTGTTTTCGCTTGGTTATTAGAATTGCATTGCGACGGACAATAAAAGTTGCTCAAAAATTACAAGAACTGTGCTACAAGGAAGGATTGCCTTGTATTTATTAACCTAAGACTTAGTGTGATTGGTTACCATTGTATTATCAAGATCACAACCTAAGATGTAATGTGATAGGTTGTTGATATGATATTTTGATGTATTGTAATGCATTATACATTAAATATGTTTTAATGTAAGTTTGCATTTGTTGAGTTAAACATCAATAAAGAAATGATCGATTTTATGTCAAGATAATAATGTAAGATTTATTTGATACATTATTGTGGTAACAAGTTAGTACGGATGATCTACGATTGCATATTCGAGTAGATACAGGTTTTGGTAACGAGTATCTACAGGTTTATGTTTCTGGAACCTTCGTAATTTTTCCTTCTTTAGAATTCTGGAAAATTCACGAAATTTGGCTAAGGAATGAAGCTTGTGTGAATAAAAAATCTGAAAATTCGAAGTCATTCGTGCTGACGTCAGCATGCCTCGCGCTGACATCATCACGAAGCCCACGAACTAAGTGTTTGGCCCGGCCTACGAAGCTCCGAATATAAATATGGGTTTTACCTTTTCATTTATTATCTTTAATCGAAAATTAACCCTAATCAATCACACGAATTACTATCCTTCGTGCTACTATTCATCCGCCCCCTATTTCGATCGATTCCTTCTTTCTTCGTGTTATTCATCCAGATTTAATGGTATAATTCCAATCTAGGATGATTGATTGATGTTTTGACTATAAGAATTAACGATTACAAGTCGTTATAATGCCCGATTTTCAATTTTACCTGGAGAGGTCTCATGCACCTAATGTTGGGGATACTCCATTGGTTGCTGCTTTAAGAGCTTTTGGTTCTGAGATTCTAGTTTCTGTGTCTACTACTTCTGCTACTGATGTTGTTATTGGGGAGAGAAAGTTGAGACCAAAGTTTATTATTCGAGGAATTGGTTCTCGCGCACAAGTTGTTACTGAGGCTACAACTGTTACGATTCCTACTGCTCCGGAGTCTACAGTTCGTCAAGAGCCAGAGCCGACACTTGTTGCTCCTAGGCCTTCATCTGCTCCTATTCAGGCGACAGTTCCTGTTTCTACTGTCATGGGACGTCTGTTGGCTCCTCTACAAAGACCTTAGATGCCTCCCACAGGAACTTTCAGTGCTCGTATGCCTTCTTTTGAAGCTACAATGCCACCTCGGGCCTCTACATCTGATGTTGCTTCTACATCACGTCCAGTTGCTCTTGTTCAAGTGCAGTTGAGTCGTTTATTTTCTGAGAAGAAGATTTTGAGTTGAGGGTTACAGCTTTGGAGAATCAGCTAAAGCTCCAAGCTGCTAAGCATCAAGAAGAGATGGACATAATGACAACTCTTGTTCATTCTCTTGGTTCTAGACTTGACCAATTCTTGGCTCAAAGGGGAGATAAAAGTGGTTGTAAGGATGATGAGCTAGCTAAGAAGACAAGAAATGATGATCATGAAGATCAAGATCGAGCTCAAGATCCAAAACAACAACAACCAACAGATGGTGAGCCAGAAAATAGAGGTCAAGATCAAGATGCTGCTGCTGATGCTATAGATACAGAGACTGCAGATATTCAGGGGGAGTCGTCAAGACAAAGAGAGTCAGAGATTGCTGGTACAGCTGGTGCTAGTACTTCTAAGACTCAAGATAAAGGCAAAGCTGTGATGGCCGCTCCAGATGCAGATCCTGATGAACCAAATAATGATGATGAGGAAGATTCCAATTCAGGTAACTCCGATTCTAATTCTGATAGAATAGAAAGGGAGATTTGAGAAAATCTAGTGAATGATCCTCATAATCATATAGAAAAAGAAAATCTTAGCAAAGGAAAATCTACTCAGGATAGTGAGTCAACTAAGACTGATTCTACTACCAATGCCTCTACAGAGTCAGATTTGCACCCTTTAATTGTGCATAGACTAGAAAAGAGATCGGGTTATGATCCACAGGCTCATATGAGAGCTAGAGCAGAGATTATGGTTTATGATAATTATTATGATCTAGGATCACTTAGGGATCAAATGAAAGAACAGTCAGGGTTAACTCATACATCTTCAGAGTCAGAGTCAGATTCGGATTCAGATTCGGATTATTAACCTTAGTGCTAATGATTTTTGTTTTTGTAATAATTATAAGATAAATATGAATGTATTTTTTACATTATATTTATGATATAATATTATTGTTGTAAGTTAAAATAAATAAAGATTATAAGATAAATATTAATGTAATTGTTGCATTATATTTTAGATATAGTATTATTTATTTTAATTTCTTTTATGTATTTATACTATTTTATTATGTCTTGACTTATGATTTATGTTCTTTATCTTTGTATATGTAAATCGTTTGAATTGCAGATAAGTTTCAAAGGATTGGTGCATTGGACGATCTTGATGCAGAAGAAGATCTAGAAAGTATCAATGATGAAGATATGGAAGAAGGAGAGTTCATTACTTCAGAAGCTGATAGAAAAAGGTTGCTTGATATACCTTATGACTTTGATCGTGTCTTTAATGAAGATGAAGTCATTCAAGTTGAACCAATAGCTGAAGTGGAACATCTCAATCTCAATCCAATCAGAGACAGTCCAGATGAACCTAAGAATGCTGCAGGTATGAGATTTACTGTATATGCAAACATAGTTGATGAAGGACATGATAATATTTTTGATCTATACTGGAATATAGATGCTACGCGAGAGGTTGATTTTGGAAGATTTAATATACCTCCGGTGCAGCAAGATCATGAGTTTATTATTAATAGACTAATTCCAGGTTATAGAGGACATACTGGTTTGGTAATACGTGATACGTATAAGCCATCGATGTTTTGGGAGTTTATCTCAGACAAGGATGCACCCAAGTATTTCTCAGTGATACAAAGTTGGTTTTATGATCAGAGAATTGATTTATTTGTTATCAAGAGAAAAGAGGGATGCCAGTACATGTCAATGAGTCAAAGACATTTCCACTCTCTTAGAGATTCTGATATGATAGATTTGGGAAGACGATGGTTCGTTAATCTTCAGAGCAATGGACTTGCAGATTTCTACTGGAATAGATTCATAGATGAAAGAATTAGGAATTTCAGTGATAGAGGTCTGAAGCCAGAAGATAGGTTGATTAAGCCAACATCTTTAAAGAAGATTAAGAATCAATATGGCACATTTCATTTTGTCCAACGAAGGATTAAATGTGTTAAGAAGGTTCCCGCTATCAGATGGGATCAAGATATGCTAACAGAGATGACATTTTGGCAAATAGATATCAAGTCAGGCGAAGCATAGAAACAAATGTTGCTACGCATGTATGATCCAATGCAGGTTGTCAATTTGTCAAGAGGTGATCAGAGAAGACTTTTGGATACACCTTGTTCAGCAGTGGACTTTTTGAGAGTTGAAGAAAGGCGCTATCGCAACATTCTCGCACATTGTTTGCAAGAGAGAATTCAAGCGAATAGCACCAGACTTTTGTTTAATGGATAGCTTTGAAGTTCAAGTTTTGAAGACTTTAAAGAGATCTAGTTGCAATCGTCAAGGGGGAGTCTGTAGATGCAGATTCGTTGTGACAATCGCAACATCGATTTGATTATTGTTTATGTTTTAGGAACTATGTTTGTAATCATTTAAATAAGAACTTGTGTTGATATTTAATGATTACATTTGAACTTCAATATTATATCTGTTCGTGTTTTGTATTGTGTTTGTGTCTTATATATTGTTTTGCAGGTACAAGAACATAGAATCAAGGTTTATAAGTGTCGTAGAACACTTAAACGATGATTGGATGTTATGTACGAGCCAAACGAAGTCAAACAAAGCACTAAAGGGTCGAACCTCGTGCTGACGTCATCAGCATGAAGAACTGACCTCGTGCTGACGTCAGCACGAGGTATATCGATTGGTTGCTTAATTGGGCCTAATACGTAATTAAGGCCGAAGCCAACACGAACCCAATACCTATTAGTATAAATACAAAACCTAATCTACGGAATTAGGTTAATCTAGGTTAATCGTTTTTAATCCTTTTAAATCTTAGTGATTATACACTAATCAAGGTTATTTGTTCCTTCGTGTGATCTCCTACACGAACCACAAGCCTTATGCATCTCCTTGGGTTGGTTAATTACTTAATAATCAACAAAAGGCAATAGCAATCTAGTTATCTCAAGAGGATTCCGCACTCTTGACATAGCGAATCACATCTTATTACGATCCACGCAACAATAGGGCACCTTACACCGATAACCAATATAATGATCTTCCTTGACTGTGTTCTCTGCACAAAATGAAGGAAATTAGTTTTCTTCGTTAAGAACCCAGACCTTCTTTGTCCGAATTCCTCCCGAATCATCTCGATATGCAAATTCCCCATCCTCTTTTTCCCAAAATGTTATCTAATTGAGCTGAATCATCTTGATGTTTTTTCTTTCGAGTGTAATTAGATGATTCACCCGCATGATAACTCTGAGATGTCGATCTGAAATCACTTCTACTTTTTCTAGCAAAACGATCATAATAACTGCTGTGATATTCCATGGTCATAGTAGATGATCTAGCTCCAAATGAGTTCATGTGATATCCATTGCCATACTTGTTTAATCCTTTGCTTGTCGAAGGATAGTATGAAGAAATTGATTTCTTTTCTGACCCTCTTGATATTTTAGGAGATAAGGTGTGCATGGATAGTCTTTGAGAAGAACCAATAGGATTTCCAGTTAAATTCCTGTGTTGTTCATTCATCATATCATTTTCCTCCATTTTCTGAGAACAAGTTCTTAGATTTCTCGCATTAGGCCTAGATGAATTGTCTGAAGACTGATCATCACTGCTTGTATGCAGTCTAGTGTTTGTTTCCTTACTTGGACACTTAAAAGCAACATGACCCTTCTCTCGGCATATGAAGCATGAAATTCTCTTGATATTTTTCTTTCTCCCAAATTTTCTGACATTTTCTTCAGTAATGGGAATTCCATACTCAGTCATCTCTTCTATACAAGAGAGTCTTCTCAAAACTTCTTTCATTGTTTTCATAGGCTTTAATGGAGTAGACTTTGAGTGTCCCAAATGCAATGTCTCATCTTTTTCTAGAAAAACTCCTTTCCTAGTTGTTTCATAATCAATTCTGGAGGTTTCTGGAATCAGCTGAGGAACATTTTCATGATCCTTGTTCCATTTATGACATACATCATGCATTTGACTAACACTCACGATGTTTTGACTAGGATGCTCAACATGAAACACCTTGTCACATAGATTCGTGATGTTCACTTTACCATGACCCGTAACAATGCCTTTTGCAGATCCAGCAAAGTTCACCTGAACATCATAAATCTTAACAAAGTCTGACAAAACACCACTATCTCCAGTCACATAAATGTAACTACCTGTATCAATGTTCCACATGTTATCGGTCCTTTCTACCGAAACTTGACTCTTTGAGATAGTTAAGTCTGTCATGAAGTTCATCAGACTTGATAATGTCTTTTGAGCTTCGACTTTGTTTGAACAGCTCACAACTAATGATTTTTCTTGATCATTCAATGCTCTAGTATCATCACTTTCTAAAATTTCTGATTCAGAATCTGAGGATACATCAGAACTAATCTCAACAAGATAGGCATTATCGGCTTCTTCCACAATAGTACCTCAGTCATAAGATCTCTCCTGTTGCTGTACCACCAAAGCTCTTGATCCACTTTGGTTACTAGAGTTTGGACCTTCAGCTTTTAGACCTTGATGACTGTTTGATTGAGAAGAGTTACTAACATTTGAACTTGATCCTTGAAAAAATCTTCGTTGTGGAGCACCTGAAGGAGTTGCCGATCCACCTTGTTTGAAGTTTTAACGAGTCACTATTGACTTCTCATCCTTCTTAGGTCTCTGGCATTCCCTAGCATAGTGTCCAAATCCGTCACAATTGTAACACTCTATTTTTGACTTATCGAATCCAAGCTTAGAACCCACGACCTTTCGCCCTGTTCTTGATAAGAACCGTTTAGCCCAAAGAGTCAACATGGCCATTTGCAATTATAGATCCATCTCTTCAAGGTCCAAAGGATCAATTTGTTCATAGTCTTCATTAATAAGACTAGGGTCTTGAACCCTTCCTTGGATAAATTGTTCATATGATGTCACGAATGATGCAAGAACAGATAAGTGACTTTCCGCACATTTGACACTTATATGCTTGGTGGAACTAGCACTGGAGGTAGGATATTCACGATTGCCTGAATTGTTGCTCTGACTTGAAACAAGACACATATTCCCCTCAGAGTCAACAGTGATTCTTTGTAAGTCAACATCACTCTGGAATGCTTTTGTGCTTCCATCTGGGGAACCTGGACTTACATTGATCGTAGGCCTACCGTAATAAAGCTCGGGACTTACATTATTAGTTTCATTTCTTGTCCCCGACACTTAGCAACTATTTGAGTTAGAGACATGCCGCCGAAATCTACTTTCTCTTGCAAGGTGGTAATATAATGATTCCATTTTTCTGGCAAAGAGCTCAAAATTTTCTCAACCTTCTCTTCCTAAGAATACACAACCTCAAATGCTTGCAATTCTGCTAGCAAATGATAATATCGTGTAATTAGTTGATCTAAGTTTTCACTTCTTAACCCATTAAATATATTATACTGATGCTTTAGAAGGTCTTTTCTGTTCTTTTTAAGAGCTTCATCCCCTTCACAATGATTTTTTAATGCTAACCAAAGTTCTTTAGATGTCTTATATCCGTTAAATAAATGTAATATATCTTGAGGCAATGACATTTTTAAACATGAAAGTGCCTATTTCTCTACCTCATACAGTTTTTTATCGGATTCATTCATATCTTGATAAGCATATAATTTGGTAACACCACTATCCTCATATGTTAGGGCTTTATATCCTTCTGTCATACAAGTCCACATTTTAATATATGTGAATTGCATAAAGGATTCAAATCGACCGTTCCAAGAAAAGTATTGGTCAATGATCATCAGTTTGGGTGGTGAATTACCCTTACCGGTCTCATGATCCATTAGTATTAATTGGTTAAGGTAGTTTGCTGCCATTGTGTATGTGGTTCGACTTGGTTCGACTTAGAAACACGCAAATGACACAAGAACACGCAAACTGGGAATACTTAAATGAAACACGCAAAAGAGTAGGAACACGCAAATTCCTGGAACACGCAAAATTCAAGAAACACACAAAATTCAAGAAACAGACAAAATTTCAAGAACTCTCAAAGTTTCAAGAACAAGCAATAAACAGAAACACTCAAATGCCTTGGTAATATCGAAAAGCGCATGAAAGGTACAATGCTCAAAGAACACGCAAAGTACACTTTCAAGAACACGCAAAACACCACTTTCACACAATTTCTTAGATCCCGAGCCCGATTTTGCTCAAGGATGGACGAGATTATGAGAAAATGTTACTAGGATATAGATTAATAGATATTTGGCAACAAGTTCGAACCTTTATTTCAAAAACCGTGCCCAAAGACTGATTTTCACCTTAAATCACGCAAACAAAGGATACCGCAAAACCGTTGTCAATCTCTAACCAAGGTTACTAGAACCAGTGGCTCTGATACCAGTTGTAAGTCCCTCGGGTCTTGCACTCTTATATAACCGAGATTGACTTAAGGATATATCGAGGTGCGGAAAATCCTCAAGATACCCCACAGTTTATATATCAACCTTTGTGATGTTATGCGTGAAAGTAAACACTCGGGAACGACTCTCCGAATTCACCTTACCAAACACGATGGTAATCTAAATCTACGAGCCATTCGGGGGGCCAGGTGTGTGTTTGTGGTTCGTGCATGAGACGAGTATTACCCCCAATACAAACCGTGCGTGTTTCTTGGTTTTCTCTCTCTAGGATTTGCTCGTTTCTCTCTCTACACTCTTGTTAGAACACGGATAAACACACACCCTATTTATAGGTAAGGACCTGGAAAACGCATATAGCAGTTTGCGTGTTCTTAAACACGTAGGCCCATGCGTGTTTCTAGGCCCAAGGCCCATTAGGGTTTTGGCCTGTTTGCGTGTTTTCCTGAACACACAAACCATTTGAGAGTTCTTGAGAACAAGCATACTTTCTGCGTAACTTACAGCGGTTGAAACGTTGTCGAACGCTAATGCTGGTGTTGCGTATACTTACAGCAATAAGAGCATTAGTTGAGTTAATGTCGGTGCTGCGTCTTGACAGTAGTAGGGACATTAACTCAGAGTACAATGTCGGTTCTGCGTCTTGACAACAGTAAAGACACTTACTCACTATATCCTAAGTGTTATTTGAGGGTTCTTAGGAATGAGCAAAAGTTTTGCTTGTTCAAAGTAAGAACACTCAAATGGTCATTTGAGAGTTTCTAAGAAACAAGCAAAAATATGCTTGTTCTTAAGAACTCTCAAATGGTTTGAGAGTTTCTGTGGAAACAAGCAAAAGTATGCTTGACTACAAAAACACTCAAACATTTTGTGTGTTCAGGGAAACACGCAAATGGCCAAAACCCTAATGGGCTTGACAAAGGAACACGCAAAGCCCAAAGGACTTGCGTGTTCAGGAACACGCAAAAGGGGATTTGCGTGTTTCCAAAGTCTTGCCTATAAATAGTGGGTGTGTGTATGTGTGTTCTAACAAGAGTGTAGAGAGAGAAACGAGCAGATCCTAGAGAGAAAAACTTAAGAACACGCATGGTTTGTCTTGTGGGTGATACTCGTCTCGTGCATGAACTGCAAACACACACCCGGCCCCCCAAACAGCTCGTAGATTTAGATTACCATCGTGTTTGGTAAGGTGAATCCGGAGAGCCGTTCCCGAGTGTTTACTTTCATGCATAACATCTAAAAGGTTGATATATAAACCGTGGGTTATCTTGAGGAATTTCCGCACCTCGGCATATCCTTAAGTCAATATCGGTTAGATAAGAGTGCAAGACCCGAGGACTTACAACTGGTATCCAGAGCCACAGGTTCTCGTAACCTTGGTTAGAGATTGACAACGGTTTTGGGGTATCCCAAGTTTGCGTGATTTAAGGTGAAAATTAGTCTTTGGGCACGGTTTTTGAAATAAAGGTTCGAACTTGTTGCCAAATATCGATTAATCTATATCCTAGTAACATTTTCTCATAATCTCGTCCATCCTTGAGCAAAATCAGGCTCGGGATCTAAGAAATTGTGTGAAAGTGGTGTTTTGCGTGTTCTTGAAAGTGTACTTTGCGTGTTCTTTGAGCATTGTACCTTTCATGCGCGTTTCAATATTACCAAGGCATTTGAATGTTTCTGTTTTTTTGCTTGTTCTTGAAACTTTGAGAGTTCTTGAAATTTTGTGTGTTTCTTGAGTTTTGTGTGTTTCTTGAACTTTACGTGTTTCTCAGATTTTGCGCATTCCTGGAATTTTGCGTGTTCCTGGAATTTGCGTGTTCCTACACTTTTGCGTGTTTCATTTGAGTGTTCCCAGTTTGCATGTTCTTGTGTCATTTGCGTGTTTGTAAGTTGAACCACATACACAATGGCAACAAACTATCTTAACCAACTAATACTAATGGATCATGAGACCGGTAAGGGTAATTCACCACCCAAACTGATGATCATTGACCAATACATTTCTTGGAATGGTCGATTTGAATCCTTTATGCAATTTACGGATATTAAAATGTGGACTTGTATGACAGAAAGATATAAAGCCCCAACATATAAGGACAGTGGTGTTACCAAAGTATATGCTTATCAAGATATGATTGAATCCGATAGAAAATTGTATAAGGCGGAGAAAAAGGCACTATCATGTTTAAAAATGTCATTGCCTCAAGATATATTACATTTATTTAACGGATATAAGACATCTAAAGAACTTTGGTTAGCATTAAAAAATCATTGTGAAGGGGATGAAGCTCTTAAAAAGAATAGAAAAGACCTTCTAAAGCATCAGTATAATGTATTTAATGGGTTAAAAAGTGAAAACTTAGATCAACTAATTACACGATATTATCATTTGCTAGCAGAATTGCAAGCAATTGAGGTTGTGTATTCTGAGGAAGAGAAGGTCGAGAAATTTTTTAGCTCTTTGCCAGAAAAGTGGAATCATTATATTACCACCTTGCAAGAGAAAGCAGATTTTGGCGGCATGTCTCTAACTCAAATAGTTGCTAAGTGTCGAGGACAAGAAATGAAACTAAAGAGGAAGGAAGCAGGATATGATAATTCTCAAATTCCCGAGCTCTATTACGGTAGGCCTACAATCAATGTAAGTCCAGGTTCCCCAGATGGAAGCACAAAAGCATTCCTGAGTGAAGATGTTGACTTACAGAGAATCACTGTTGACTCTGAGGGGAATATGTGTCTTGTTTCAAGTCAGAACAACAATTCAGGCAATCGTGAATATCCTACTTCTAGTACATGTTCCACTTCTCCTATAAGTGTCAAATGTGCGGAAAGTCACTTAGCCGTGTTAGGTCCAGATTTACGGGACTCGCTCCAGACGAAGATATGTTTACTGGACTTTGTCCAGATAAAGAGTCTGGAGCCCTCTGAAGATTTGTCCAAAAATTATGTGAAGACCAGTGAACAACTTACTTGTACAGGAATCTGGATTCCACCAGATTTGTTCATTGGACTTCTCTCCAGTCAAAGATCATCTCACTGAAGAACATTCTCACTGAAGTCTGAAGAAAGAAGTCTGACAAAATAGCGGAGCTCACTGGAAGACTTACCAGATCTCCTGACTGAAGTCCTTGACAGTGTTCTAGACCTTTCAAGTCTGAACACTGATTACGAGGAATTGACTTTAATGCCTTTACACGCTTTTATCCGGACAACCCTTTTGTCCTTTGTTAAAAGCCTTACACGCGTGTAAAGATGGTTGGTTATTTACAAGACAAGTCACTTTCAAGTGACTTTATTCTTATACTTTAATCAAAGCATTTAAGGAATTAAAGTAGTTTCCTTAAATGCTTGTAACCATATTTTGTACGGCAAAAATATATTTTAATATTGTTTTTGCCTATAAATACCAAGTCACTTTCCTCGTCCAAATTACATACTTTTGCAATTTGGTGTCTTTGCTCAAATACTCTTGATCTAAACAGTTATACTTGTAATTCATAGGTTGTTTAGATACTTACTTTGTAATATCTTGTTCCGCAACAACCTTGTATTTTATTTATCATCAATAAATAAAATACACTTGAAAATTACATTGTGTCTCACCATTTACTTTACTTACTTATCTTTATATTGCTTAAATACGTATTACTCTATATGTATTCTTGCATTTATATTTAGTGTAATACTAGTCCAATCTAGTGCTTACTTGACGTTTCATACTAGTCTTATCTAGTGATTACTTGACTTGTTGTATTCTACACTTGTAGGTTAAACCATCGAGTGAGGGACTTCACAATCCGTTCTTGCGTCATTCGTGGCATCATATGAACACTTTATCCAAGGAAAGGTTCAAGATCCTAGTCTAATAGATGAAGACTATGAGCAAATTGATCCTTTGGACTTAGAAGAGATGGATCTACAATGGCAAATGGCTATGTTGACTCTTTGGGCTAAACGGTTCTTATCAAGAACAGGGAGAAAGGTCGTGGGTTCCAAGCTTGGCTTTGATAAGTCAAAGATAAAGTGTTAAAATTGTGAAGGACTTGGACACTTTGCTAGGGAAAGCCAGATATCGAAGAAGGATGAGAAGTCAATTGTGACTCGTCAAAACTTCAAACAAGGTGGATCGGCAACTCCTTCAGGTGCTCCACAACGAAGATTTTATCAAGGATCAAATTCAAATGTTAGTAACTCTTCTCAACAAAACAGTTATCAAGGTCCAAAAGCCGAAAATCTAAACTCTAGTAACCAAAGTGGGTCAACAGCTTTAGTAGTTCAGCAGCAGGAAGGATCTTATGACTGGGGCTCCATTGTGGAAGAAGCCGACAATGCCTATCTTTCTGAGATTAGTTCTGATGTATCCTCAGATTCTGAATCAGAGATTTCAGAAAGTGATGACACTAGAGCTTTGAATGGTCATCAAAAATCAGTGGTTGTGAGCAGTTCAAACAAAGTCGAAGCTCAAAAGACATTATCGAGTCTGATGAACTTCATGACAAATTTAACTATCTCAAAGAGTCAGACTTCGGTAGAAAGGACCAATAACATGTGGAACATTGATACAGGCAGTTCCATTCATGTGACTGGAGATAGTGGTATTTTGTCAGAGTTTGTTAAGATTTTTGATGTTCAGGTGAACTTTGCTGGATCTGCAACAGGTATTGTCACATGTCATGGTAAAGTGAACATCACAAATCTATGTCTTGACAAGGTGGTTCATGTTGAGAATCTTAGTCAAAACATTGTGAGTGTCAATCAAATGCATGATGCATTCCATAAATGGGACAAGAATCATGATAATGTTCCTCAACTGATTCCAGAGGTCTCTAGAGTTGACAATGAATCAACAAGCGGAGGAATATTTCTAGAAGAAGATGAGACATTGCATTTGAGACACTTAAAGTCTACTCCATTAAAGCCTTTGAAAACAATGAAAGAAGTTTTGAGAAGACTCTCTTGTATAGAAGAGATGACTAAGTATGGAATTCCCATTAATGAAGAAAATGTGAGAAAATTCGGGAGAAAGAAAAATATCAAGAGGATTTCATGCTTCATATGTCGAGAGAAGGGTCATGTTGCTAGTAAATGTCCAAGTAAGGGAACAAGCACTAGGTCACGTACAAGCAGTGATGATCAGTCTTTAGGTAATTTATCCAGGCCTAATGTGAGAAGTCTGAGAACTTGTTCTCAGAAAATGAAGGAAAATGATATGATGAATGAACAACACAGGAACATAACTGAAAATCCTGTTGGTTCTTCTCAAAGTCTATTCATGCATGCCTTATCTCCAAAAAAATCAAGAGGGTTAGAATAGAAATCAATCTCTTCAAACTATGTTTCATCAAGTAAAAGATCAGAAAAGTATGGCAGTGGATATCATATAAACTCATTCGGAGCTAGATCATCCACTATGCCCATGGAATATCACAGTAGTTATTATGATCGTTTTGCTGGAAGAAGTAGGAGCGATTTCAGATCGACATCTCTGAGTTATCATGTAGGTGAATCATCTAATCACACTCAAAGGAAGAAGCACCAAGATGATTCAGCTCAATTAGATAATATTTTGGGAAAAGGAGGATGGGGAGAATTTGCATATCGAGATGATACGGGAGGAATCCAGACAAAAAAGGTCTGGGTTCTTGAAGAAGAAAACTAATTTCCTTCATTTCGTGCGGAGAACACAGTCAAGGAAAATCATATTATCGGTTATCAGTGACTAAGTTCTGGGCACAGTTTCATTAGATTACATAGTGGGTTATCGTACTTCTTTTGTTTTTTCTTTTATTGTAAATCATGGTGCAAGTCTCAAAAATGTTGATTTATAATTTATTTATAAAGGAACGTTTGTCGAGAAAAATGAGTATGTATATAAAGTTTTACTTTATTTTATGCTTGTTAATAAATTATTTGCGATGACATAATTATTAATTTAATGGATGTTATCCTCTGATGAATATGCAATGATGATTTACTTATGATAGTTCCACTAAGAATTTTGATTGATCACGTTTTGAGTTTCTAGTCCAGTTGACTGGAATGAGAAACCCTTAATTTCTATCTTTCAAGAACCATCCTATGTTCAGAAAATGCAATACAAATATATAATAATGGTTAAAGAGGGAGTCCTTATTGCAAGAGAAATGACTATCAAGTATGGCATTTAAGTTAACTCATTTGCTATATCCGATCTCTTGAGTAGTAATTGCTTCTTCTAGAACCTAATGCATGTATCTAACTAAGCATGCTTATTCTAAGGTTGATTAGAGTAACTTTATCTCTAAAGACTAATGTGATTGAATTTTAAAGTTCATGCTCAGTATGGTATATTGCATATGTCGGACTAAGCATGACTATTATAAGATTGATTGGAGTGATTTTGAGTATAAAATCACTGTGATTGATTTTGTACCTTTATGCTCCGTAAGGCATATCGCAAGGACAGTATTAAGCATGACTATTACAAGATTGGTTAGAGTGATTCTGATTCAAGAGTCACTGTGATTGATTTTGTGACTTTATGCTCCGTAAGGTTCTTGCTCAGAGTAAAAAGGTTCTATTGCACGAGAGACAACAATAATTAGGGTTTTTCGGATTCCAGAGGGACTAGCAGATTGTGTTCTTGGTGAACGCAAGACAAAAATGCATCGTGACAAGGAAGAAGTGTAACCTAAAAGACATGAATTTAAGTGTGTTTAGCACACCTTAGATTAGGTCTTTTATGCAAATTGCACGGAAAGTTAAGTTATGATACTTAAGGTTTCGGTCAAAATGGGTCAAACGGAATCATTTAGTTGATGTATTTGACAGATATTTTGATTTCCAATTTATAAAGAATAATTGAATAGAACATGCTTATTGTATGATATAACTTGATGATTGTTTAGATTCTAATCTTAATTGTGAGAATCTAATGTGTGTCATCAGTTAAATCTGTTTAAGTATATTCGGAATTCTTTTATTTCTTTTTGAGGTGAATGCATTAGCTGCATAGATCTCATGAGTTCACTGATGTGGTTGCAGTTTTATTCATTTTATCTGGATGTGTGTTAACCGACAAAATGAAAGATCTCTAAAGTGTATGAAATTGAGTCTATCCAGTCCGGAATGGAGAAAATTCAAGCTTAAAGTGGAAGCAGAATACACTTACGCATCAACAACTCAGCTAAATTCAGACGAAGACAAAAATAATGATGGAGAGATTGTTAAAGGGTGATCAATCTTGTATCATTTATCTTTGTTGTATTTGAATTTATTATACAGCATTGTGTGTGTCCAATGGCTGTCATAGTCAACACTTAAAGATGGTGAATTAAATTTTATTAATTATTGACATAATGGGTCATAATTTAATAATATTTACATTGCAAGATAGTTAAGTGACGACAATTGTAAAGAATTTTTTTATCAAGGAAAATATGACAATTTTGGTATGAAAAAGTGGTTCATATCGGTATTATCTTGTTCTTTAAAGAATTCTTATCGTTAATCATATTGTAATCAAATGGGATTAATTTTTCATACTTCACATTAGATTGATTTACGTGTTTGTGCCAAGTGGGCCTCTATATGCGCATTTCATCTAGTTGGACCTATATGCGTGTTTTATCAAGTGGGCTGACATGCATGTTTTGGTAGAATGGGCCGATATGCGTGTTTAGTCAAGTTGATAACATATGCGCGTTTCTAGTGGACTAGGGTTTGCGTGCTTGTTTGGATATAAAAGGAAAATAACACACATTTTTGTATTATCCGAAAAAATACATTTGCGTGTTCTTCCTTTCCTTCCATTTGCACGTTCCCTGTCACTATTCACGCTCCTTCTTCGATTCATATCACTTGTTTGTTGCGTGTTTTTGTAAATCAAAACAAATTCATTAACACTTTTTAAACTAAGGTACATGATTAACAAGATTTCTAAGTCCAGATTTCGAGTTGAAATGTCAAGATTTAGGGTTTTATTTTTGTAAGGTACCCTATTGTCACGTGGATCGTAATAAGATGTGATTCGTTATGTCAAGAGTGCGGAATCCTCTTGAGATAACTAGATTGCTATTGCCTTTTGCTGATTAATGAGCAATTAATCAACCTAAGGAGATGCACGAAGCTTGTGGTTAGTGTAGGAGGTCACACGAGCAACAAGTCAAATGAATTCGTAAATTCGTGAACAATTCCCTAAAAAGATCTACCTAATTTCGTAGATTAGGTTTGTATTTATACTAGAAGAGTATTGGGTTCGTGTGGGCTTCAGCCTTAATCAAGGATTAAGCCCAAAATAAACAACAACCAATCTACCTCGTGTTGACATCATTTTGATCATCAGGTTGATCATCAGGATCTGCATATGGATCAGCCATCACAACTTTACCTTTATCTTGAGTCCTAGAAGTACTAGCACCGGCTGTACCAGCAATCTCCGAATCTCTTTGTCTTGGCGACTCCCCCTGAATATCTGCAGTCTCTGTATCCATAGCATCACCAGCAGCATCTTGACCTTGACTTCTATTCTCTGGCTCACCAATATCTGGTTGTCGTTGATTTAGATCTTGAGCTCGATCTTGATCTTCATGATCATCATCTCTAGTCTTCTTTGTTAGCTCATCATCCTTACAACCATCCTTATCTCCCCCTTGAGCCAAGAATTGGTCAAGTCTAGAACCAAGAGAATGAACAAGTGATGTCATTAAGTCCATCTCTTCTTGATGCTTGGCAGCATGGAGCTTTAACTGCTTCTCCAAAGCTGTAACCATTATCTCTAACATCTTCTTCTCAGAAAACAAATGACTCAGCTGCACTGGAACAGGAGCAACTAGACGTGACGTAGAAGCAACATCAGATGTAAAGGCAGGAGGTGGCATCGTAGCTTCAAATGAAGGCATACGAGCACTAAAAGTTCCTGTGGGAGGCATCTGAGGTCGTTACAAAGGAGCCAACAGACATCCCATGATAGTAAAAACATGAACTGTGGCCTGAATAAGAGCAGACGAAGGCCTAGCAGCATTTGTCGGCTCTGGCTCTTGACGAACTGAAGACTCCGGAGCAGTAGGAATCGTAACAGTTGTAGCCTCAGTGACAACTTGTGCGCGAGAACCAATTCCTATTATAATAAACTTTGGTCTCGACCTTCTCTCCCCAACAGCAACACCAGCAGAAGTAGTAGACATAGAAACAGGAACATCAGAAACTGAAGCTCTTAAAGCAGCAACTGATGGAGTATCACCAACATAAGGTGCATGAGACCTCTCCATAGCAACTTGATACGTAGCAAAATCTCTATCAAATTCAGCTTGAGATCGCTGAGAAGTTGGAAGTCTCTCCACAGCATCAACTCCTTTTCCTTGTCTTCTTCTTCGCTTCGGTAATCTTTCAACCTCTTCTGAGTCATCTTCTGAGTCATCACCAGCATTAACAGTAACTAGTAGCTCAGAAGGACCAACATCATCACTAATTGGAGCAGAGGTAGAAATAGAAACTCCAGAAGTTGGTGGCACAAAATTTGCAGGATCATCAATATCCTCCATAAGAGCATTCATATCTGGATCATGCTCCAGATCTCCAGCATATAGAGGAACATCATTAAGTCCCTCAAATTGATCAGCTCGCTCTTCCTGAGGTTCTTCTTGAGCCTAGTCATCACCAGCAGCAGCAGCACCAACGGGTTCATCATCTTCCCAACCTTTTCTAGGAGCAACATAGTTAGGATCAATCAAATGTCCGAACAAAGGTGGATTATCATTATGTACCGGAACATTTCTACCCGACAAGTGCTTCATACTTTCAACAAATGCCTTATAAGTAAGACGACCTAAATTGAACGTAGGACCGTCAAATGGCAATTCAGCGGCAAAGTGATGAATGATTATCATCACAAATCTTGGAAACAGAAAGAATTTCTTAGCGTTTCCAAACACTCTCAACTGCTTAACGAAATTATCATATATGTACTGAGAAAAGCTGTAGGGCTTGTTCAACACAAGAGCAACCATCTGAGAAGCAGTAAAAATGTTCAACTGATCATGACCTGCACTCCGATGACTAAGGGACCTCAATAAGTAGTAGGCAAGCAATCTCCATTTGCCTAGAAGACGATTCTTGCAATTAGGATGAGTAATATCACCAACATATCCCATACGCCTGAGAGCACCGTCACAAAATCTTTCTTCAAACTCACAGGACCTTGCTCCATATCATCAGTACCTAAGTCCAAAATAGTCCTTAAGTCTCCAGCAATAAACTGAATGTTACGTCCAGCAACAGTAGTGCAAGTCATAGTATGATCACCAACTTGCACCAATCTGGCTGAGTTCCAGAATTCAGTAATAAGACTTATGACCAACGGAGGATTCTCGGTCAAAGCAAAACGAATAGGAGAGCGTGCTAGATACTGGAGGACACCGTGAAACTCTGGTGTACATCCCGATTGAGTAATGCTGAGATCAATTGCAACCTTATGTTCTTTGACAAACACGCGAGCACCTTGTCCTGCCATACCTGCACAAAACAAACGAAAAACGACAAGAAAAACAAAAGTTAGAAATAATAAAATTAGGTTTTTCACATCTACTTTGTGGTGACATCATCACGAGGTAGAACCTCTTCGTGTGACGTCAGCACGAGCTCCATATGAAACCCAGAATTTTCGAACTAAAAACATCTCCATTCAATATTAAAACTGACCAAAATCAGAGAATAACATCAACTTGGACTTGTTTTTATGCAATGTATGCCCAAAAATTCAAAAAACAAAACGAATTCGATGAACACAAAGTGATTCGTGTTCTTTGTATTCTTCGTGTGAATAGTGACCGAATCATAATAACTTCAATTAATCTTGATTTTAAGTATGTTAATGTGACCTTTTGTTAGATTTAAGGTGTATAAACATCAATTAATTCAATTTTAAGTCCAATTTTAAGTCCAAATCATCAGAAATTGAAGATTAAATTCTTGGTTCGTCCTAGTTACTTTTCACGTGAAGACAATTTAAAATTTGGGCATTATAACGTCATGAAATCGTTAATTTTCATAGTTAAAACATCAATAATCTATCCTAGATTGGAATTATACCAACAATCCTGGATGAAAAACACGAAAAGTAGATGAAATCGATCGAAAAGAAAACGAATGAATAGTGGCACGAACGAGACGAAGTTCGTGTGGTTAGTTAGGGTTAATTTTCGATTAAAGGTAATTAATGAAAGGTTAAAACCCATATTTATATTCGGAGCTTCGTGGGTCGGGCCAAACACTTAGTTCAAGGGCTGCGTGATGATGTCAACGCCGAGGCATGCTGACATCAGCACGAACGAAGTCGAATTTTCAGCTTTGAATTCACACGAATTGCTTTCCTTAGCCAAATTTTGTCAGTTTTTCCAGAAAACTATCATAGAAAAATTACAAAACTTCCAGAAACATAAACCTGTAGATACTCGTTACCAAAACCTGTATCTACTCGAATATGCAATCGTAGATCATCCGTACTAACTTGTTACCACAATAATGTATCAAATAAATCTTACATTATTATCTTGACATAAAATCGATCATTTCTTCATTGGTGCTTAACTCAACAATGCAAACTTACATCAAAACATATTTAATGTATAATGCATTACAAATACATCAAAATATCATATCAACAACCTATCACAATACATCTTAGGTTGTGATCTTGATAATACAATTATAACCTATCACACTCAATCTTAGGTTAATAAATACAAGGCAAGCCATCCTTGTAGCACGTTTCGTGCATAGATTGTTGTCCGTCTCAATACATATAAAATCTGCAACCTGCACACTTAACAAACTTCATCAATGCATCAAGATCAACAAAAATTATAGATATGCAACACAATCAAAATCTTAACCTATCGATCAAAATTCTAAGTCAAGTCCAATCTTTGTCAAGCATACTTATCAACCAAAAACAATTGAAATTTTAAAAAAATTTACTTGAAACACATTCAAAAATATTTTGACTTTTCAATTTCAAAATTATTTCATTTTCTAACGTTAAACAATTTATGTATTAATTAGAAAATCCATTTTTTTAAACACTATACCGTAAGCAACAAAACTCATATAATTCACTAAGAATCATATAACTTCCTACAGAATCATAAGAACTAGTTTGACACACAAACTGACACTTATTAGTACAAAAATAAAAATAAAAACAAAAATAGCTAAAATAAAAACTAAACTACTTTATTTATTTACAAGAAATACTAAGTTTCTGCAGATTAGATCAGATTAGCATTTACATAAGTCTGCAAGTGAGAAATAACTCTCTTATTATTAGTTATGAGCAGTGACTCAACCATGATTACCGGTATATTTGTCCTCTTAAACACTTGGTACTTCCAGTTTCCTTTGAGCTGTGACACTTTCGACATACCCTAGCCAAGGACAGTCACCATGTAACCCGAGTAGCCTAATATGCCACTGAATAGTTTGCGAACTTATGTGACCCGCATTCAGATATACTTCCGTAATCGATACAAGCACTAAGATAACAAATATTCAATATATATTCAAAAACATCCTGAAACAAATCATGAGACACTTTTTAGATAACAAAATTTAATTACTTTGTGATTTAACTTATTTGCTTTTGCATTTCATTATTTATAAGGAACCCGTGATTTTCTATGAGACCCATGCAACGAACTTTCTGACAACCTATCCCATGTTGGAAGCTTTAGGTAGGCTAGGTATACAAAGACACCCCGAGGACATACTTGTCCGAATCTCAAAGACCACATTAGCCCCTTAATTAACATTCATTTCATTTGCATAAACAATATCACATTTAACTTTCATGCTCATGAGTTGTAGAGGTTTTTGCCTATACATTGAACAAATCCTGTAGTAATGCTAGATCTTTCACAAAATTTAAGGACTAGATCAATTCATTACTGAAAAGAAAGCATTCTTAGCCATATATCTGAATATGTTTCCCACAAGAACATTGTATAATTTAATTTCAGATTAAGGGAACCTTGCTACTTTGTGTCTACCAATATATCCCAAATTGTAATCACTGAACTAAGCAGTTATATTACGATTAAGCAGACTTAAAAGCTAAGTATTCTCACTTCTAATCGTCTTACAGCATCAACTTAAATCTATCCCATATTTTTGTCATTTTCTCATTTATCACATTTTTATGGTTTTTTATGACACTAAGAACTCTTTTTGTATTTTTATGACTCTAGCTATTTACAGACACGAACTTACAAAATTAGTTCTTTGAGAGATTTAAAATGAATCAGCATTCTTTATCTCATTGAGAAGAATTAACTTCTCAAATCGAGCCTTATCAAATGCTTTAGTATACAGATCGGCTAAGTTTTTTCAGTTATAACTTTTTCCAAATGAATTAACTTCTTTTGGGCACAATCACGCAAGAAATGATGTCTAATATCAATATGCTTGGTGACCATATGCATGACAGGGTTATTTGTAATGTCTATAACTGACTTATTGTCTATTCTAATAGGAGTATCAAGAAAATCCATACCATAGTCATGAAGTTGTTGCTGAAGCCACAATACCTGGGAACAACAGCTACCAGCATCCATATACTCTGCCTCACATGAAGACTGAGCAACACATGTCTGCTTCTTGCACTGCCATGATACTAATCTTCCTCCCAACAACTGACAACCTCCAGTCGTAGACTTTCTGTCATTGTTACAACCGCCAAAGTCTGAATCAGTATATGCAAGAAAATCAAACGTTCCACCCATAGGATACCATAGACCAAGCCCTTGGTTTCCCTTAAGATAACGTAGAATACGTTTTGCTGCAACCAAATGTGACTCTTTCGGACTAGCTTGAAATCTAGCGAAAAGACAAACAGCGAACATAATATTTGGACGCGAAGCAGTCAGATACATCAATGAGCCAATAATAGCACGATAATAAGTTGCATCCACAAGTTCATCTTTCAGATCAAGAACTCCTAAACCATGATTTTGCTGAATTAGAGTACCATATGTCTTGGATTCTAACATTTGAAACCTCTCCAAGATGTCATCGACATACTTAGACTGGTGAATAAAGAATCCATCTTTCCTTTAATCAACTTGCAGTCCGAGGAAAAATTAAAGTTCCCCCATAGCACTCATTTCAAATTCATTTTTCATGCTCATTTCAAACTCTTTTCACATCTTTATATTAGATGAACCAAAAATGATATCATCCACGTAAACTTGTACAATTAGATAATATCGCTTCTTCCACTTGATAAACAATGTGCTGTCTATTGATCCTCTTGTAAAACCATTTGTCAACAAATGTGTCGACAACTTTTCATACCACACTCTGGGTGCTTGATGCAATCCATAAAGAGCCTTATCCAGTCGATATGCTCTTCTTAGATAGTTCGGATCTTCAAACCCCGGTGGTTGGTGAACATATACTTCTTCTTTAATTTCACCATATAAAAAGGCACTCTTAACGTCTAACTGATACACCTTTATACCTTTGAAACTAGCATAGGCTAAAAATAACCTTATAGCTTCAATCCTTGCAACTGGTTTAAAAGTTTGGTTATAGTCATATCCTTCTCGTTGTGCAAACCCCTGAACAACCAAACGTGCTTTATTTTTAGTAATGATCCCTAGTCATCTCGTTTGCATTTATATACCCATCGAGTTCCAATCGGTTCTTTACCTCTAGGCACATCTACTAACTCCCAAACTCCAAGTTTTTCAAATTGAGCTAATTCTTCTTACATAGCTTCAACCCAACATGGATCTTGAAGTGTTGCCTTAACATTCTTAGGTTCTACTTGTGAAATGAAACCAGAGTATAAACACTCAGTTATCAATCCAGTGTCTTTCACTTCATAAAACAAACTAGTCAGCTCCTTATTCAACTGATTTCTAGTTTGAACAGGTTTTGTAGCATTACCAAGAATATTTTCAACTGGATGATCCTTATTAACTCGATATTCAGGAACCGAATCAACATTCAGACTTTCTCCTAAATTTGTTCTAATCTGAAACTCAGGAGAGCTAAAATCATCTTCCAATTATTCAAAAATAGGATCATCTTCAGGCAGTGAAACCTTTAACGGAGTAAGTGGTGTAGTGTTCTCGGGTTCACTATCATCTGAATCTGTTGGCTTATTCTTGTCCTTACCACTTTCACCAACAACAGTAGTAGACTGAACTTTGGTTGGAGTAGTATTGACATTTCGAGTAGGAGGAGATGTAGGAGTATTATCCATGTGATCTCTTAAAATAATCACATCATCACCTGTCTCAGGATATGAATAAGAAGCATGACCTTGTAGTGAAAACACACTTGTTATAAACCCGTCAACTTTGCCTGTCTGCTTGTTATAAACCCGTCGAATTGATGTTCCCGGTTTATAACCCATGAAAAATCCCTTTTCAACCTTTGCATCAAACTTTGACTGAGGTAGATATTTCAAGAAAGTACACGGTATACCAAATGGTTCAACATTCTGTAAATTCGGTTTCTTCTTAAGTAGAAGCTCATAACATGTCTTGTTATGATGCTTGACTACAATAACCCTATTTATAATATGACAAGCTGTATTCACTGCCACCCCCAAAAACATAGTAGGAAGCCCTAAATCTGTAAGCATAGTTCTGGCTGTCTCGATTAGAGTCCAACTCTTTCTTTCAGCAACTCCATTCTTTTGTGGTTCATATGGAGAACTGTATTGATGTTGGATTCCTTTTGACAGACAAAAGACATCCATCACATTATTCTTAAATTCAGTTCCGTTATCACTCCTGATTCTCTTAACACGAACTCCATAAATATTTTCAGTTTCGACGAAGAAATTTATCAAAATCTAAGGAGTTTCATCTTTCGATTTAAGAAAGAATACCCTTGAGAATCTCGAGTAGTCATCAGTAACCACCAAACAGTAATACATGCCATCGATACTTCTTACATTCACTGGACCAAATAAACCCCTGTGAAGTAACTCGAAAGGATTGGCAATAGAATTTTTTTGTTTCGGTTTACGTGCAAACTTTTGCTGTTTACCTTTCAGACAAGGTACAAATTTGTCTTCCATTCCAAACCGTTTCATGGGAACGCCGTCAACCAAACCATGTTTCACAATGTCATTCATCTTTTGGAAATTAATATGTCCCATTCTTCTATGCCATAGTAAAGATTCAGATTCGTTTGCTTTCGATAACAAGCAAACAGACTCCTTTGGATCATGAACACCTAACACAAGGCCATAGACGTCTCTCTTCCTAGGAGCTTTTAGCAGGATCCAATCTTCAGGAATAACATATCCTGGTTTCAAAATAAGTGCTTCTTTCTGAGTAAAATGGACATTGTTACCCTTGTCACAAATCTGAGAAACACTCAATAGATTATGTGCTAACTGTTCCACATAATTGACTTTCTCTAGTGTAATCTTCCCATTGACAACATCACCTTGGCCCGAGATGTTGCCGCCCTTGGGACCTACGAAACTAACATACGAACCATTTACATCTTCATAATTGGACAACACATTCTTGTCCCCTGTCACGTGCCGAGAGCATCCACTGTCAACATACCAAAGACTGATAGGCTTCCTTGGTTCTCCCTGCACATCAGACAATAAGATGGTTAGTTTCTGAAGGGAACCCAAACCTTTTGAGGTTTAGGTTTTCCGAATACATCTCTAATGATCAATTCAGTCCAATATCCATCACTCTGTACTGGAGCCTTGGATGAGGATGGTGTCACAGACTATTTCTTAGGTGAAGTGAAATGAGTCTTAGGAGGAGGATTCCTTGGTGAGTGAGTACCAAATCTAGGTTGACTCCCTGATCGATCATAGAATTTAGAAGAACTATTAATTCTAGAAGGAGGTGATCGATTTTGTTGAGCCATCTTCCTAGGTGAATAACTCCTTTGAGGTGTACGAGAACGACTCGGACTTACACTACTAGAAGTAGTATTCTGTGAAGGTCCCTGTTGTTTTGGTGTCTTAGATCTATTGAAATTAATCCCTTGATCTGTAACAGTAGACTCACCATATGATGCATTTTTAAGTAACTAAATATAATTCTATGCATTTTTATTATCAAGATGTCTTTTTGCATACCCCTCATAATAATCTCTTTTATATGCACTCATAAATGGTGGTGAAGCTACTTGTTCAACTAATTTACCCTTCCCTTTAGTATTAGGAATATCACCAACATCCTTTGACTTGACTTGACTGTCATTCTTAGGCTTCTTGACCTTCCTATTTGGACATTCAATAGCTATATGACCTTTCTCACGACAAGTATAACACTTCTTTGCTTGTTGTTTTCTAGATTGACCATATTCTATTTCAGGGATTGGTATACCATACTCCTTCATTTCATTTATGGTATCAAGCATCTGTATCGCTTCTTCCATAGTTCTTGCTGGTTTAAAAGGAGCATAATGTCTATCCTTATATGGAATTTATTCAGCTAACCATTCTTCTTTATTTTCTACACACCAAACTTTATCAATTATCGATTTAGGTTCAATCCTATTTATAGATACTTCTCTATCATAGAAAATTGTATCACAGTCTTTCAATGTGTAGTATACTACTTCATCTGGATTAAAATCTAATTCCGTTTGTTGGTGATCTCTTTGTAGAAGTAAATCAGAATCTTTAGACACATTACTTTCCTTCTTAAGGATAACATTTTCAGTAGTTAAACTAATTAATTCTTCTTTAAGTCTTAACACCTCAAGTTTCAAATCTGACACCATTTTACATACATCAACAATAGAAAACAAAGAACAAGATACCTTCTGATTTGTAGCCTTGCAATCTGTCATGTATGCAATAAAGTCTTCAGTTATCATACCTTCAGGTATCATGAAGTTCTTCATTTGTTCTTCAATGCTCTACATAGAAATGTCATCAGCAGGACTCGATGACTCTTCCTTTTCTTCAGATGCTTTCACTGCTGTCATAGGTTCACTCTCAGATCTCACAATCTCAGCAACATTACGTACATTCTGCTTAACTATCTCAGATGCACTTTCTTCACTTGAGTATACAACATAATCAATTGTTGCAGCTACCTCATAATATAATTCTACCATGTAGGCATGATTCAAGGTATCATCAGATTGTGTATCCCATTGATAAGTACCATCCGGATTCTGAACAACAACGGCCTTTGACTCCGAAAATGGTGACGAAACTGGTTGTTGTTGAGTAGCAGGATATGTAATCATTGCTTGAGTTTTCTGATTACTTAGGGTAATACCACCTTGATTGTAATTTTGACGACCAGCAACGGTTATATCATACCTCTTAGGTCGTTGACACTCTCTTGCAAAGTGACCAAATCCATCGCAATTGAAACATTTCACCTTGGATTTTTCAAGACCTTTGGTGCCATTTCCTATAGGTCTCCCAGTTCTCTGAGTGAATCTTCTGACCTTAATAGTGAGCATAGCTAGCTGTCATTGTAGATCCATTTCTTCCAAATCATCAGGATCTATTTGATTGTAATCCTCATCAATCACTGCAGGATCAGTAATCTTTCCTCTGATAAATGCTTCATGAGCATTACAGAAGGCTGAGTAAAACACTCATTCTACCTTCTGCAGAACTCATACTCATTGGCATAGAGTGAAAAGATTGTACATTGCTTTTGACATTCGTATTTGCATTGTCATAAGCAACATATCCAGCAAGACCTTCAGCATCTACTATTGGTGTAGCTTCTGCACCACTTAGAAATGCATTGTTCCCCGAGCTAGAACTTGATAAATGAACGTACTTAGCATGATACAATGATGGATCTTGAGTGAAATCCGAGTGTGTATCTTTAATTCTTCTTTTCATATCTCTGTTCTTAAGCTTGGAAACCACCTTTTCAAAATCCCATGAGCTATATTCTTGATCATCTTGATGTTGGTGAACATAGTTAGTCCATGTCTTAGGTAGAGAGTCCAAAAACTTATCGACTAGCTCAGTTTGAGGATAAACAACCTCAAAATATCACAACTCAGTAGTCAAATGACTGAATCGAATAATAATCTTGTCAAGAGATTCTCCTTTCAGTCCATTGAAAGCTTCAGATAGGCACTTCAGAAGTTTGATAAGATTCTTCTTCAAGGTTACATCGCCTTCACAATATCTTTCAAGAGCGTCCCATAAGTCCTTTGAAGTAGTGTATTTCTTGAACAAGTGTACACTATCTTGAGGTAAGGCCATAGTATGTGTGGACAAGGCCTTTCCCTCAATTGCGTATCTTTTTCGTTCTACAATCGGCATATCAGAATAGGTATACCTACCGATCACTCCATTCTTCTCATACGAAGGCCAATCAAAACCTTGAGTTATCACTGTCCACATGTCCATGTCAGTGAGACGAATGTAGTCTTCAAAACGTCTCTTCCACATCCAATAGTTTTCCATACGGAACAACTTTGGAGGTGTGTTTCCACGACCAACCTCATGATCGTGCATGATCATCTGGCTGATAAGTAGGGCATTAGGAGAGTTTACGACAACTGGTATAGTCGTCATTTCGAATCTTTTGAAAATCAAATCAAACGAAATAATAAGAAGTCCGTAGGTTGCGAAGTCACACGAAGTACACGTGACACGAAGGACATGAAGTCACACGAATTACACGTGACACGAGGTACTAAGACACGAAGTCACATGAGGCACACGTGAGACGAACTAACGGCTAACGTAAGCAATACACGAAGTTCACCTCGTGCTGACGTAAGCACGAAGTGACACGAAGAAGATTCAAACTTCTTTTTATAAGTAAATTAACAAAAATAAGTTATTTAAAAGAAAATACAAACTTCTTTTTATAACAAAGGACATCATAAATAACAAAAATAAAAATGAAATAAATTGAAAGAAATAAAAATGCTTATGATATTATAAGTAAATTAAACCAAAAAGATAAACTTTAATAAAGAATTTAAAAATGACAAATAAATTATTTTCATAAAATGATAGTGTCATAACAATTGTCTTTTATTTAATATACTAAGGTTGATTGATAATATTAAGACAAATGGTGATATTATTTTTGAAATTTGGCAAATACTTTAGTTAATTTACATTTTAATTTATATGAGACTTAAGAAAGAAAAGATAAAAATTATAAATTAGTTAGAAAATGATTTAAACTTTAAATTAAATTATGTGATAAATCAAAATAAGTAATAATAAAAAAAGTTAATATGAATTGAAGAGCTGTAATAATGATAAATACATATTATTAAAAATTTAATGATGTCACAAAAGTTTTGATTTATTTATATAAGAGAATTATGATGTGGTACCAACCGTTTAAGCAATAGAAAGATGAGTTAGAATTTAGAGAGAAGTGATTGAGTCATATTCTTATCATGTCAATAAAAGATGATGAAGATGAAGAGTAATCGTATCATTATTATATATTTCGTGTTTTTATCAAGTCATCTCTTTTATTTTCAAGTAATGTAATGTGTTTTAATTATAATAAAATGTGTTTGTTTAATTTTGTGAAGACTGATGAGCGTCCATTTTGTGATAAAAACCCTAATGAAATGCTTCATTTCTATGCTTAAATGAGTTATTATTCCGGAACTATTGGTACTTAATGAATGATGTGTTTATGCAGGTTCACGGAAGATGCGAGAGAGGGTAAATGACATCAACTGACTCAAGAAGAAAGCCTATGAAGTTACAAGACACAAGGAAGTGATTCGGAGCCAAATGAAGACGCAAGAACAAGAACAACAGCCACTAGCGCCACTGGCATCCTTGCCAGCACCGCTGGCCATCACCAGCACCGCTCCCTAATCAACAAGTGCCACTATCCTAGGAAAGCCCAGGACAAGCGCCGTTGGTCAGCCCACCAGCGCCGCTGGTCAGCCCAGTTCGGAAACCGACTTTTATCACTATATAAGTCGAACTAACCCTCAAAACTTAGGGGGAGCCGATTTAGCAGCCCTAGCCGCCCAACAACAACCCTAGATCGACTTTGCAGATTCCAAGGAGGTTTTGGAGCTTCTAACACCTTCCGATCTTCATTATTGGTCTAGATCTTTCATCTTTATTTACTTTATATTATCAAACAATGTCGTTCATTTTTTCAGACTTTGTTATTCATTTAATAATGCTAGGCTAGTAGGCTGAATACTTGTTTAGATCGATGTGATCATGTAGACGCTTATTGTTTTACTGTGTTTGTTTAGATTCTGTTGGAGTGTGCTTTACTATTTATCGTAGATCCATGTTTATTAGTAATTCATGTTGCTTTTGGTTTTATATCTGAACATATTAGTTTAATTCTGATGGTTGTCTATGATCATACACTAGGACTAATATGCTAGGACAGAAAACGACTAGTCGGTCTATAACTAGAAGTAAAAAGTGATTCACTTGTAGCCGAGGGATCCAGAACCATAGTAACTAGGATGAATTGAACATGAAGCTTAACAATACCAGACGCGATCCTTTGACTTGTAACCGAGTACTGTGGTCACCGGAGGGAATTATATCTGGTCATGGCTTAAGAGTCGGGTATGAATTAGTAACACGAACTTTAGGTCATTAATGCTTAAACAATGAATCTAGCGAGAATTTGTTTAAAGGATAGGGTGAGTCTAGCGACAGCACTACTAACTAGGTAAAGTGAATCTAACGAGAATCTGAACCGTGATGAAGTTTCCAACGGACTATCAAACCAGTAGGATAGTATTTGGTCATACCATGAGATCGAAGATGCCAAACAAGTATTTTAATATAATTACTGCTATTTGCTTTTTCCAGTTACTTTCAGATTAGCCTCACGCTGAATAAGCGGCGGCTAGATTTTTAATTTACTACAAAATAATTAGTTATTTAGGACTTAGTGACAAGCCCCCAAAACAACTAGAATTACACATACTACTAGATTAGGTAAAGCAACGCATCCCTACGAACCATCCTGTAACTTACCACTAGGCTATATTACACTGACCGGGTTCTCTGCTCGTTAAAGTGTGTTTAGGTTAGATAGTTACTTGTACAACTTATAAATTTAAAGACAAGAATAAAAACACACCATCAAATTGAAAAAGAAAAAAGAAATATTAAAATGGTGGATGAATAGTGGAAGAAGTGAGAAAAAGTGAGTAGTATAAGGAAGGGGGTGTTCTAGGAAAGAGAAAGTCGATAAATAATGGAAGAAGTAAGGAAAAAGTGGGGGGAAAATGAGTAGTATATAAAGAGGCAATATGGTAGTGGCCTGTGGGCATCCCCACATCCTTTATAAGACTATGTGAGATACTTAGATGTAAATATAGATACTTGGGAGATTAAGTGTGCGTGACTTGCATGACTAATGTTTACTTGGATGCAATGACTTTAATTTAACTAAAGAGGGATCGGATTCTTCCTTTTGATGATTTCCTTCAAAGTTTTATTTTCCTGTTGGGAGTGTGGCTAATTGTATACGGGAGGAATTACGGAAGTGATCAAGTATATATCATTAAGAATAAACTTAAGAGATTTTTACATGTGACATATCTCTAAAATCAAAACAAGTATATTTTGTCAACATTTTATAAAAATTGTCACTAGTACAAACAATGATAGTTTTTATGTGCTGCATCTGATGGTATTGACACTATTGGGTATTTCAGACGTTACATAAAACATGTAATGATACGTAGTTCCAAGTTTAATCTCCTATATATACTTCACTTTTTAGTAAATCGTAAAACTTGAATTTATGAAATACATGTATCCAACCACCCAATTATATCATGAACAATGAAAATATTATATGCGTTAGAATATAAGCATATAATCATATATAATCACAAGTAAGCGTAACGAAAGAAATCGAAACATATATGCAATCAAATTAATTAACAAAGAATAGAATTGAGGTGTGTACCTTATGCAAAGGTCCAATAAAGATAATAATAATAAGATTATTATTAATGCTTAGGGTTTAAAGCAAAACTCCTCTACGATCGCACACTAGACACCCCGAATAATGTATGCTAGTACCCCGATCACTTAACCGAATAACCCTTAGTTACAAACCCTTAACTTAAAGTCGAAACCCCTTAAGAGAAAGAGAATTTAGGCCACTTCAAGAAAAAGAGAGAAGAGGAGAGAAAACTATGTGAAAGAAAAAAGAATGAAAAAAAAAACTAGAATTAAGCCCTCTATTTATAGGACTTAATTAGGTTAACATAGCTTGGAAAATAAGCCACATCAAGGCTTAAACAAGCCTCTAAGTGGTCGGGCCCCTTATGATCTTTAGGTCCAAATCCATTTTTCGATTTTCACATTTTAATCATCCTCTTTAATCATTTAAATATAACTAACCCTTTAATTATGTTTAATTAATCATTTCATGATCAGACTAATCAATATATTACTTTAATATATCAATTAATAATATCGAGTTGCCGTGTCATTTCATGTGACCCCGTAGGCTTAAATTATTCCCGGACATGCGATTTATAATAAAATGATCACACTCCAACAGCTCCCACTTGAGCATGTTATTATAAAGGCAATAACATTGGTTGGCGTCTAGCAACACTCCAATGCTCCCGGAAATATTTAAGAATAGATTCTTAAATTGCCAAGTTGAAATGATTTAGTCTTTAATATCCCTTTGTTCAGATACCCTCGTTAATTATGAATATGGATCAATGTCATTTCATAATTTAACGATTATGTTTCTCATTTCTACAATTAATTAAGATTACCAAATTAGTCAAGACAACTTCTTGAGTTCATTTGGGTATGGCCACACAAACATCTTCAATTAATTAATGAGGGCGTCAAATGGTATCATACTTCAGTTGCAAATTGAAGGAACAAATCATGTATTGACTACAAGTGTCTGGCCATGTCGTTTCTCAACATTTCTGAAAATAGCCCTTTATTACTGCCTTGTTCAGGACAGATAGGAACTATATCAAGAAATGCAATCCTTACATGTATAACTCACAGGGGTAAGTCCAATATTCAGCTTTTGAATATCATGTGAGTTTGGTACGATCCACCGTCTTCAAAATATTTCCTTAAATATTTTCACCAATCTCTCACAATTGTCTTATTTTAATTATATTCCCATATAATTAATCGACAATGGACGTTTAGAATATTCAACTAATATTCATGGATTTAAACATGCAAATATAGGGCACAATTATTATAAAAATGAAACCACTTATACCGCATATAAAAATTCATTTATTGAAAAATAACAATTGTTTAACATTCCATTATCCAAATACCAATCACAGATTTACATGATATAACTTTGCAATATCTAAGACCTATGTTAGAAATCAAAAAATAGTGATAAATTGTAATTTAAGTTAGTGGACTTAATTGTTGTTAAGACATGGTGAAATGATTTCTAATGTTCAGGGGTTAGATATGACTATAAGGATAATTGTAGAATTAGATTATAAATACCCTCAACATATTAGAAATCATAAGCCTTTTAATCCATTTTTATACACACTTAATACTTACTCGTTCCAATCTCTCTCTCTCTCTCTAGAAACCACACACACTAAACACACCAAGAATACACACACTTGATCCGTCATTGTTGAGATCGAATCCAGAGCAGAAAACGTGTTATATCAACCTAAGCCTTCTGCATGCTTGTTGAGCTTTCCCTTTGACAATGTCTTTGTAAAAGGATCCGCCAAGTTATAATCTGTTTGAATTTTGAGTAAATTGATTTTACGTGATTCGATTTGCTCTCGAACATAGTGATATCTCCTTTGGTAATGTCTGGCGCCCTTTTGAACCCCAGGTTCATTGGCAATGACAATTGCTCCAGATCTGTCACAGTACAGATCCATAGGTATGTTATTTGATGGCATCACATCAAGCCCAGAAATAAACTTTCTGATCCAGATAGCTTCCATTGTTGCATCCGAAGCAGCTATATACTCAGACTCTGTAGAAGACATAGCAACGGTAGATTGCTTCTTGCTCTTCCAATCTACTGCTCCTCCATTTAAAATGAAGACATACCCTGACTGAGACTTGGTATCATCCTTATCTGTCTGATATCCAGCATCACAGCATCCAGTGACTTTAAGCTCTTGATCCGGATTTCCTCACACACCAAAAACAATTCTTTAGTAGCACGTATGTACTTAAGAATGTTTTTCACAGCAGTCCAATGATCCTCTCCGGGATTATGCTGATATCGGCTTACTATATTTTGCGCGAACGCAATATCAGGTCTAGTGCATCTAACCGCATACATGATAGATCCCATCGCCGAAGCATAAGGGACTCTTTTCATACGCTCTACCTCTTCAGGTGTAGAAGCACCATTCTTGCTGGATAAATTAAGTCCTTCTTGCATAGGCAAGTTCCCGCGCTTAGAATTTTCCATCTTGAATCTCTTCAAGATCTTATCTATATACGCACTTTGACTTAATCCGATCAACCGTCAATTCTATCTCTATAGATTTTGATTCCAAGTATGAATGCTGCTTCACCCTAGTCTTTCATAGCGAAACACTTTCCAAGATAAGATTTAACGTCTTTCAACATTGGAATGTGATTTCCTATTATCATTATGTCATCGCATACAAGACAAGGAAAGTAACATTACTCCCACTAGCTTTGCGATATACACATGGCTCATCAGGATTCTGAACAAAATCAAACTTTTTGATCTCTTCATCAAACCTTTTATTCCAACTCCTTGATGCTTGCTTTAGTCCATAAATGGACCTTTGAAGCTTGCATACTTTGTTGGGATATTTAGGATCGACGAAACCTTCTGGTTGTACCATATAGACTTCCTCGTCTAGAAAACCATTCAAGAAAGCGGTTTTGACATCCATTTGCCATATTTCAAAGTCATAGTATGCAGCTATGGCTAAGATAATCCTAATACCTCTAATGTCCGCAACGCGAGAAAAGGTTTCCTCATAATCAACTCCAAAGAGTTGAGTATAACTTTTCGCCACAAGACGAGTTTTATAGGTGTGTACATTTCCATCCATGTAGGTCTTCTTCTTGAAGATCCACTTACACCCAACGGTTCTACCATTTGGTGGAAGATCAACCAAGCTCCAGACTTGATTGTCTTTCATGGATTTCATTCCCACATTCGCAGCTTCAAGCCATTTGTCAGATTCCGGATCTGATAATGAGTTTCTCTTCAAAGAACTCAACATATCGATGAACCTTGACAGTGTTTTCCGTAGGAAAGTAGAAGTAGTAACCCATCGTTTCCTTTGGGTATCCTACAAAGATGCACTTGATAGATCTAGGTGCAAGCTTGTCAGGCGTATCTCATTTCACGAGTGCCTCACATCCCCACACCTTTAAGTAAGACAATTGAGGAACACTTCCATGCCACAATTCATGCGGTGTCTTGTCAACTTTCTTAGTTGGAACCATCTTGAGAATGCGAACAGAAGTCTCGAGGGCATAATCCCAAAACGAAAAAGGAAGAGTCGTATGATTCATCATTGATCGAACCATTTCCAACAAGGTTCGATTCCTCCTTTCCGAAGCACCATTGTGTTGAGGAGTATATGGAGGAGTAAGTTGTTGAACTATTCCACAAGCTTTAAGATAATCTTTAAACTCTTGACTTAAGTATTCACCACCTCGATCCGAACGAAGGATCTTGATGGTTTTTATCGAGTTGATTCTCCACTTCACTTTTAAATTCCTTGAATGTTTCAAAGACTTCATGTTTATGCTTAATCAAGTAAACATAACCATAACAACTGAAATCATCCGTAAAAGTGACGAAATAGCTAGCACCTCCTTGACACATGTCTAAATGGGCCACATACATCCGAATGTATTAGTCCAAGTAGTTCTTTAGCCCTCTCCGTTTTATTTTGAAAAGGTTTCCTTGTCATTTTGCCAGAAACACAAGATATGCATTTTTGAAATGATTCATCATTTGTTTGCAAGACACCATCCCTTTGAAGTCTTTCAATGCGTTTTTTGCCAACATGAGCAAGTCAACAATGCCAAAGATAGGTCGAGTCCGAATTGGGCTTGACTCGTTTGCTAACATTATACATTGAATTATCCTTTGAATCACAACCACGCATATCAATTTCATAAATACCATCATAAGCAATAACATCAAAATAATGAACATTATTTTGAGAAACTGAAATACCAATATCATTAAAAACATTAACCAATCCGTTGTTTTTCAACAAAGAAACTGAAATAACACCTCTAGTAATAGAAGGTGTATAATGACAATCGTTCAAAACAATTATTAAACCACTAGGTAAAACCAAATGATAATCTCCGATTTCTTCTACAGCTACTGGTAGGCCATTTCCCACGAACAGTTGTAAAGATCCCGGTTTCAGTATCTTTCCCCTTCTAAGCCCCTGTAAAGAATTACAGATATGAGTACCACACCCAGTGTCGTAAACCCGTGAATTCCGCTTAGAAAATGAATATAATTCAATAGTGAAGAATATACCAGAAGTCTCGGACGAACCGGGCTGCTTCTTCTTCAACTCAGCAAGATACTTGGGACAATTCCGCTTCCAATGACCCACTTCATTACAATGGTAACAAGGTAGGTTCTTAGCGGGATGTTCCTTCTTCGCTGGAGGGGTCTTCTTAGGTTTAGGAGTAGCAGCAACTTGTTTTCCTTTACCTTAAGCCTTGCCTTTTCCCTTCGGTTGTTTGCCTTTTTGGACCTTTTCCCCCTTGATCATGAGAACATTGGGAGTAGCAGTTTTCTTTGGCAACTTCTTTTCAAACTCATTAGCCATGGCAAGAAGTTCCATAACGGTTTTATCCATGCTATGCATAGTATAATTGCGTCCAAAATCCTTAGACAAAGACTTGAGAATCATACCAATTTGTACTGGCTTTGCATAAGCATAATTCAACCTATCCAACTGCTCAAAATATCCTTTCATCTGAAAGATATGAGCGCTTACCGGTGTTCCTTATTCATGTCGCAAGTCATGAAGTACATCGATAAGATCGAATAACTCCATGCCAGCTTGCTTCTCGAACATAGACTTTAGCTCAATAAGCATATCACATGGAAATGAATGCTCAAATTGCTTTTGCAGGTCAGCATTCATACTTCCCAACATCAGACAAGCGACCTCATTATGTTTATCATATGCGGCAGCATAATCCGCTAATGCTTCATTAGAAGCATTGGCAGCAGGAGCAACGGGTCTTGGCTCTTCAAGGACTTGGTATTTCCTCTCAGCTCTCAAAACGATCCAGAGCTAACGATACCAATCATTGAAATTCGGTTTCCAACATCGACCTAAATGCCGATTGATGTATGTTTTGAGTGGTATTGTTTGTTTCCATCTACAAAACAGACATAGGTTCAATTATCAGTATTCCGATAATTATCCTTAAGAAATATAATTTTACCCTTGTTAAATTCATCTAACAAATTACTTTCACTAAGGCTAGGATCCAACTTGACATACAATCATTTCATAAGTTGATCTGCTAGAAATGACAGTATTCAAAAGGTAATCGAGAATCGATAATTGCATTCATGCAACTCCTAGATTTATGGGACTTACAACAACAATGTAAAGGGGTATTAAGTGTTTTGTAAACATGTTTTGTCCCATCTTATGCGACGGGTTAAGGTCTCACCTCTTAACTCGTTTTAAGTTGCCTAATTAAGAACATGTAAGATAGTCCACCGCTGTCTCACAACGAGTGGTAATCCACCTTGAAGAGATACAATTCACCTACGTCTCACGTAGAGCAAAAATCACTGGCAAGTGTTCTTAGCAAAGTGGGTGGCATTGACTTAACTTTAAATGGGTAATGCATTTGATGTGAATCAAAAGTTTATGTTTGAAGACTCATGCATAATCTTCAAAACATAATATTTAATAAAAGCATTTGTATAGTCTTACAACACAAGAGAGCTCAGTAGCTCCATTTGAACGCACAAAGAAGCACAAGGGCAAAGGTTTGCGATGAACGCAATTAAAAACCCACCATTTTAGAAGGCTAGCGCACTCCAACTTATACCTCTCTTAGAGTTTATTCAAATGGGTGAGCCGGTGTATCTCAAGGTTAAAAGATTCCATTTTTATTAATGAAATCTCTATTTCGATAGTTCTTAGTCAAGTTTATTTTCAAAACCAGTTTTTGTATCACCTTTATACAACTTATAAACAATACAAAAAATAATAAACTTTACTAATTTCGAACTACTTAATCATGTAACAAGTTAAGGTGGGCCACCTAAACATGGTCACTATGGTTCATGCATATGTTTAAACCCGGCTCCCCCTTCTGAAGAAGAGAACCACATGCATCAAGTTACCTTGATTGCGTAAGCCTTAAAACAAAATAACTAACAATTAGCACATAAAACATGCTGACTGGAAATTTCCAGTAACTTCACTACCAGTTTAAGCCTGTTTCTGGTCCGACTCAGCTTTCGAACAAAACTACAAAGTTGTATCCCTATGTGTTGGGCATCTATTGTCCAAAGCACGACCTCTAACTCATTACAGATTAAAAGATATGAAGTTTTTAGTAAACTGTCGCACATCAGGAAATTTACACGAAAAATTCACATTGTCATATAATTATCTAATAATTAACCCTAATTATTGGATCATCATGCTTTGCAAAAATATATCTCTATATATCCAGTAAAATCATAATTAATTTTGCATGAATTTCTTGTGATTTTACTATTATTTAACAACTTTAAATAATTTAGATACACATAATCATGCAATTCATCACATAAATCATGTCAATTCACAATTCAAAACTTGCTTGGGGGTTTCAATCTCCATTAAACAAGGTTAAAACTTTAATTAAGCAAAAACCCTTATGTTTATTTAATCAAGATCCGATTTAATTAATTAAAAATAAGAAAAACAACATTTTAATTATTTAACAATTAATTAAAATCAACCAATCCTTAAACCCCCTTTCAAGTTTTGATCTTTGTAATTAATAGATCATATATGTGGATCGTGATACCATTGTTAGAATATAAGCATATAATCATACATAATCACGAGTAAGCGCAACGGAAGAAATCGAGACATATATGCAATCAAATTAATTAACAAAGAATATAATTGAGCTGTGTACCTTATGCAAATCTCCAATAAAGATAATAATAATAAGATTATTATTAATGCTTAGGGTTTAAAGCAAAACCCCTCTACGATCGCACACTAGACACCCCGAATAATGTATGTTACTACCCCGATCACTTAATCGAACAACCCTTTGTTAAAAACCCTTAACTTAAAGTCCAAACCCCTTAAGAGAAAGAGAATTTCGGCCACTTCAAGAAAAAGAGAGAAGAGGAAAGAAAACTATGTGAAAGAAAAAAGAATAATAAAACTAGAATTAAGCCCTATATTTATAGGACTTAATTAGGTTAACATAGTTTGGAAAGTAAGCCACATCAAGGCTTAAACAAGTCTCTAAGTAGCTGGGCCCCTTATGGTCTTTAGGTCCAAATCCATTTTTCAATTTTCACATTTTAATCCTCCTCTTTAATCAATTAAATATAACTAACCCTTTAATTATGTTTAATCAATCATTTCGTAATCAAACTAATCAATATATTACTTTAATATATCAATTAATATTATCGAGTTAACGTGTCATTTCGTGTGACCCCATAAGCTTAAATTATTCTCGGACATGCTATTTATAATAAAATGATCACACTCCAACAATAACATTATGGAGATCTAAGAATATCTATTTAGAAATGTCATGATTGTCAAAGAGCTTTAAAGTTTCTTCATTGCGGAAAATAAAAAAATTCAATGAAAAAACAAATTCAAAAATTTTGTGTTATGAAACGGCCATCAAATTAAATGCATATATATCGATCTATTATTACTACTAGATGGATACCCGCGCGTTGCAGCGACACTTTTTAAAAAAAATTGGACCTGTTTAGTAGTAATAAATCCCAAGGTTTGTTCTAACGTGAACATCTCAAAACTGGATCCAACTAAAAGTACATTACAAAGAGTCTCTTGTGTGAAGGTATTTCAAATAAATCAAAACACATGGTATTAATGGATTACAAAGCACAAATATATATTCATCAGCACACTTGCATTTAACTGCTTGTAGTTGGACATGCTAAACAACAGGTTCGTCACCCTAACACTTCACCGAAATCTCTGAAGTTTCATTAATGAAGAATAAGCTCCTTCGCCTTAAAATAAAATTGTTAGCTTTCAAGTAAGGCAATCAAATTAGAACTATAGATCGTTGTTATTATGATTAACTGGATGAATGTATATACCGTGCTAGCTTTGAGGAAGTGTTAATCAACGCTGGACTGGCTACTAAAATCAACAATATCCATGATACCATCCTGATCGATGTTTCCAACCTTAGCCTTTTCAACCCATACTGAACTCTCTATGGAAGCTACAAAACATATATTTCAGCAAACATAAGAAAATCCATAAAAAAAAATACATCGGGTTGCATTATACGCGAATTGGGTAACGGGTCAGTTGAGTTTGGGTTGAGACTGGTCAGATTTAGCATGTGCCAAAACAGGTTGAATTGAGTGATACTCGCCTACTCAATAAAAATGCAGTGTTAGTCTTTTTTTAAAAGAATGAACGGGCCAATTTATGTTCTCTATCATATAAAAGGTCATAAGCAAAACACACAATCTGATTTTGGGAACATAACTTTAAAGTGCTTCTTGGTTCATTCAAGTATATTTTTATAGGTATTTAAACAATATCGTAGCCAAAAAATTGTTCCTGGTACAATAAGTAACCCGAAAGATAAAAACATCTATCTATGATATAGGCTATCATACTTCTGCTACTTTTAAACATCTGATTGGTTGCATCAAGCCATAGAGATCGAAAATAAAGCAAATATTTTACAAAGTTGTAATATCACGAAGATTACCGTTGTCTCTTCCCCCGCAAATTCTTCATTTGATCCTGGTAATGATTCTATATATATTTCTTAGACACGAATAACTTCTGCTTCATTATATTAGATGATTTTTCTTCTGAAATGGACTCATCTTCTACACCACCCATTAAATCCCTCCACCTAGTGAGATGTGTAAACAAAAAGGAATGTATCAACATTATCTTATGATAGAGGGAACCACGCGCGTTACATCGGCGTAAACAAAATACAACACATTTATTTGCATTCTGTTAGTTTTCTTATTTGTAGAATCCGTCTAGAGTATACAACTCACCATTAAAGAAATTAAAATTAACAAAAGAAAGAGCTACATATTAATATCATAATACGGAGTAATATTCATATAACGTTAACAGGGCCTTAAAATCCTAAGTAATGTAGCTGCGTACAATCAAAAACTAACAAAAAGTTGGCCTTGCTTTAGCCAATAGTGACATGCTATTGGATATTCAGATCAAAAACTTGAATTAAAGGTAGTTGCGTATAGAATATAAGTTGTATATATGCATCAAAAAATTTCATAGTTTATAGAATGTACGTACTCACCAACTCCACTTTCCCATGTCTCAATCTTGTGTTCTGAACTTCTGATCATATTTTAGACACAATATATTTTTTCATAACTTTCCTAATCCCTCTATTCATCAGTCAAAAATCCTTGTTGCCATCCCTAACCTCAAACCCTACACATAAATATATCCTAAAAGTAACTATTAACTATGTAAAAAAAAAAATTTTTTTTTTAAAAAGCCACCAAAATTCATCCACCTAGAGAGAGACAACCATTCTTTACCATCTTCTTTTTTCTTCTTTCTCTCACTAAAACACCTAGTGCAGCCACCTTTTCACACACAAAATTCATCCTTTGATTTTGGATTGTTAAATCAAAATCATTTGTACTTTTAGCATCCTTGTGATAATCAAAACATATTTCCAGAATCAAATCTCAGGTAACAACAACAAATTATGAGTTTTTGATCAAATTAAAAGTGTACTTTTTCAAGTGTATGTTCTTGATGATTTGGTCCTATTTTGATATGAAATCGTGTTAATAATTAATGGGTTTGTGTCTAAATGTGTTTAATAACATATATGTGAACAAACTTGGGTCATAACATGCTTTAATCTACAAAACCCATTTTTGAAAGTGAAGATAAACTTGTTCTTGATGTGCCATGGCTTGGTCATGTTATAGATGGTCTTGAAATCGTTAAAAGTGTTAATGGTTAATGTTATTGTGCATATATGTACTAGTTCTAAGTTCTAACAAGTCCCGGAATCGATCTAGATCTTCATGTTATAAATTTGTTCTTGTTCAGCTCGTGGGAGACCTAGGACGGTCTTGAAATGGAACGATCTTGTCCCAAGATCGTCCTGGGCAGCTCACATGGTTCATGGTTCTTGTTCGTTTGATCTCGTGTGGTGTTGTGATGTTGTTGGTATGTTAATGGATAACTGATCCTTTGGATTGGTTTAGCTCAAACACTTTTTCATGAAACGATCTCGTGCACTTGTTCTTGTCTTTGGATCACTAGGACGATCCTGATCAAGTCCATTGGGACGATCTTGAGGTCTGGTTCCCTCAAAACGATCTTGATACACTTAACCTTGAGTCAATTGGACGATCAAGTCCACTGGACGATCAAGTCCATTGGACGATCCTGATCTTGTACTTATTGCTTCTAACGATCTTGCACCTTGAACAACTGAAACGATCTTGGTACTAAGACCCTAGGACGATCTTGGCTTGCATCCAGGACGTTCCTGGCTAAACAATGGGACGATCTTGCTAGTCCAATGGGACGTGCATTCCTTAAACATCTTGTACTTGTTCTATATCATACCACACTTGATCCTTAATCATCAAATCAGTTCATAACATCATTATCACTCGATTAAACACATTAAGGGCTATTCATTAACATCAAAGCTTGTTCGTGAGTCGATCTAAAACAACGTACAAAGTGCAAACCCTAATTAAGTACATTTAAGACATGTTCTATCTTCATTATCGAAGTACGAGTTCTATGAACAATTAAACCAAGTTCTAAAGGCTAAAGTTCATTATTAAAGACATGTTCAACTCATTAACGCGATAAGTACTTATGTGCAAAGAAGTTCAGTTCGAGTTCAGTTCATGTACTTAAAGTTCATTTAAACTCTTTTGAGTCAAAACGTTCATAGATCTTCAAAGGACCAAATCATCAGTTCATCAAGGACATTTCAATGATTAAATAATCACATGAACTAATATATGTACTTATTTATGATCATTATGTACTTAGGCATCCATCAAGACATACTTGGATTGTGATAGATATAACTATCTATCTCTGTGTTTGTTCTCTGTGCTATTACTACTGTACTTGTACCAGATCACTGTGAGTTCACTTATCCCCATTTCGTACATTTGTTCAAAGTTCTTTATCGGGGACTGAAAAGCATGAAAACTATTTTCGTACTTGTACATATGTTCTTGAACTATTTTACGTACTATATTATGAGCTTGATCTTGAACTACTTATGAAATGATTCTTAAACTGTTTGAAAGAGTATTTAAGTCCTGAATGGGCAGGATCTTAAATACAATTATACTACTGTAGTTGATCTTTATTATGTTCTAGTTCGTACATGTACTTGTTCGGTTCTTGTTCACTGCTATCAATTCATATCCCACAGTTCAGGGAATGAACCGTAGGTAATTATGGACAACGCTATTTAGGGTAGGCCCACCCTCATTCTCCACAGTTCAGGAGGATGCATATTACTTGTTCTTGTTCATGTCATTGTTCTGACATAGATTTTATTTGACGTGCTTGAGCTATATGAGCATATCACTACATTACAGTTCAGTTCTGGCCAATCGGGTTAGCAGTGACAGCCTATATCTAATGTTCATTATATGTTCTTGTTCTGTTCTTATTATTATAAAGTACTTATGTTCAACGTACAGATCTTGACCTAGTTCTTATTATTATTATAAAGTACTTATTGTTAGCTTTATATTTAGTAGTGCTCGTTTTGTAATTAAGTAATTATGTTGTCCTTTGATTCTATTATGTTTTAGATAAGGGTTTATCATAAAATTCATTATGTACTTGCTTGTAATTATGAAGGGGGTTTAAGTGCAAATTATGTGGCTATATAAACCCCACATATGTAATGAAAAACTAACCTTTTGCACCATATATTAATTATAGTTCTAATACCTACTTTCTCTCAAATACCTACTTTCCTTATTTCCACTAAAAGGTTCACTACACAATTTGCATACATTACACTTGGTATCAGAGCAAAATCACAACTTGTGAATGATCCATGGATTGATTTTGTTCATCTTGTGTGCTATTTTGTGTTTTTATACCAAAACCGAAAGCTTTGATCTTTATCCCCTATACTTGTTAAAGTAAACGAATTTCTTACGTTAATCCACTCCTTACCATCCTAAAACATCACCCATAAAGTCTCAAATCCTAACTCAAAACACAATGTCTTGAAATTGAAAATCAAACTTTCTGGTCTGAATACCAGATTTCATACCGGTTTTCATATTTCTTGATTAGTAGGTCTAATACCGGGTTTCATCTGTGTGTTTCATTGTTTGAATACCGGGTTTAATACCGGAATTCATACCGGTTTTCCTTCGTAAATTTTCATTTTTCTTATATTCAATACCTGGTTTACACCAAAACCGGTATTTGTTTACTTTTTCATAAATTCAATAACTCTTCATAATTTTAGATTTTCGCCTTGAAAACCGGTTTTCCTACTTCCATTGTAGACTGTTATAATACCTGGTTTATTCCAAAACTGGTATTTGTTCATCTTATCTTCAATTTGCATACCCGTTATAATCTTCAAGGTTTTTCTCGAAAACCGGTTTTAGTGCATACTTCACTGAATACCGGTATTTGTTAAGGATTGCTGTGTGGTTGTGTTTGTATGTTTTAATACCTGGTTTCCACCAAAACCGGTATTTGATCTTCTATTATTCATTCTCTAAGCCGATATTCTGCCCATTTTTGCTGTTGAAAACCGGTATTTGATCTCCTATTATCGAATACCGGTATTAGTTAAGCTATTCCTCAAAATCGGTTTCTGTTGTGCTTTGCTGTGTGGTTGTATGTTGTAATACCTGGTTTACACCAAAACCGGTATTAGTGCTCTTTTCATCAATTTTGTGGAAAAGTTACGCTGCTCAATTTTCAGCTTGAATACCAGTTCCTCACACTGTGTCATGGCTTCTCAAGATTCTTTGATAGTAGGTTCTGAAACTCGCCCACCTGTCCTCTATCGTGACTGCTATCCCCAATGGAGAAATCGTTTTCTGAACTGGGTTGCTAAAAACCTAATGGTGCTGATGTAAAGACATCTCTCAAAGAAGGACTGGTTGTTCACAGAAATCCTGTAACTAAAGAACTTCTACCACCCGAGAGTTGGAATACCACATAGAGAAATCGATCCCAAGCAGATGATCTTGCTGTTACATATATGTACTTTGCCCTTCCTAATGAGATATATCGCAACGTTGATTCGTATACCACTGGGAAAGAAATTTAGGATGAACTTGAAAAACAGTTTCAAGGGTCAGAAATCTCAACAACCATTCGACTCTTTTTTGTAATTGATCAGTATGAGACCTTCAAACAGGAGAAGGGGGAACCATTAGTGAAAACATATGATCAGTTCTGCAATGTGATCTATGATTTAAGAAAAGAAAAGGTGAAAAAAACTGAGATTGAGCTCAATGTGAAGTTTCTCCGATGCTTGGAGGAAGTCTGGGAACCTTATGGCACACAGATAAACGTTCAACCAGATTTCAATAAGCTTAATATTCACAATCTCTATGAGAAGTTGAGATTGAATGAAAAAGTTGTTCTGAAACAACAAGCAAAATTTCAAGAAAGTTCTTCCACTGATCCGCTTGCTCTTGTGGCCAACAGAATGTCACATCTCTCTATGAACTCCAATGATGAAAACACCTTTTCTGATCTTGGTGATAATGATCTCATCGAATCTGACATGGATGATAAAGAAAAGGAGATGTGCAGAGATCTTGCATATTTTACTCGATCCTTCAAGAAAAAGTATATGACAAGAAGACCGACCAACAATCAACTTCGAACATCTTCTGTTTCATCTTATGTCAAGAACAACCAAGCTCCCAAATTTGATCAGTATCCAAGAAACACAACTGGTGAAAAGAAGTTTGAATCTCCAAGGTCACTTGAGAAGAAAGTTGCTGAAAGGAAACCTGAAGAAAGGAAATGCTACAACTGTGGTCAAACTGGTCATTTAGCAATCAATTGTTCCAAGCCTCGTCAGAAGAACTCCACTTACTATCAAAACAAACTCATGTTAGTGAAGCAACAAGAAAGTGGAGTTGCTCTTCTTGCTGAAGATGACAAATGGCTACATCTCTCTGATGAAGAAACTGAAGAACTTGCTGCTAATGTGTGCTTCATGACTAAGATCAAGCGTTCCAATGAGCTGAGTGATGAAGGTAACAAATCAGAAACTGATGATGATGAGGTATGCGAATTTCCGAAACTTGCTTTAGATCAATTAGTGCATGAATGTGAACAAACTGCTCTCACTAACACATCTCTAAAAAAAGAAGTAACAAACTTAACCAATGCTTTACAAGAAAAAGAAACCTCTTTAACTGATTTTCAAAACAAATTTCAAATCCTTCAAAAGGACTTTAAAGATCTTTCAACCAGTAATGCATCGGTTTCTTTTACTGCTTCTTCTGAATTACATCTTACTAATCAAGAACTTGAGCTCAAAGTATTTGAACTAAACAAAACCTTCAAAGAATTAAAAATTGCTCAGTCAAATGAAATGTTTAGAGCAAATGCTTTGGCTGAAGATCTTGAAGCCCTCCAATCTAAGTTCAACATTTCCAACCCCTCTGTGAAAGAATTACAAAATCAAATTTCTGATTTAAATCATGAATGTTGCATCAAAGATTCTCATAACCAAAAACTTGAAAATAAAATTAATGAACTCACTGATGAAATCAAGTTTTATAAAGTTAAGGTTTATAGAATTGATCAATCCAACAAGCAAATCTTTTTAAACAAACCAAGAGAGTTTGAAGATTTCACCAAAGGGTTAGGATTTGAAGATCCCAAGAACTTACTCACGGGTAAACAAATTGTACCACCCCTGTATGATGAAAACATGATGCGATATGGTTTGCTACCCCAATTTGTTCGGCCCAGTTATGATGATTTTGTTACAGAAGAACAGTTATTCAAATGTGAAATCAAAATTAACTATGATCAAATCAATGATTCTTATGATTTGTTTAATCTTCCACTTTGTCCTAAACCAAAAAAACACTCTGTTACTATAGTTGAACTGGATGAAAACTCAAGTGCAGACTCAACTGAAAAACAATCTGTTGGTCATACAAGTGAGCCCAAACTTGAAAAAGTAATTGTTCATCCAAAACCAGCTCTAGTTCGACCATATATTCCACAAAGTGTTTTGGAAAAACAAATAGAAGATTTGAAACAAACTATAACTGAAAAACAAGATGTGATAAATGTTCTCTTGTCTCAAAATCACCATAACAAATCTGTCCCCAATAGCTCATCCAGTGTTGTTTATGACTGTTCTGATCTTAGCCAACCAGTGTGTGTCATTGTGAATCCCAACAATTGCTCCTTAAATGATGAAGTGTGTGACATTGAAGATGTTTCTGTGCAACCCAACTGGAATTCAATCAAGACCAATTCTGTTGCCACCCAAACTGAAGATGATTGTGTTTCTAACATTGATTGTGTGTATGATGAAGATTATGATGAACAAATGTCGGTGGATAAAATTGAACACATTTTTCCAAATCTATTTGATACTGAGCCAATCAAGTTTTCTAAAGAAACTAAGTCGTATTGTAACGAGTTTAACGCTTTTTCTAAACAATATGAATTTGAAAGAAATCAAAGACTGAATTTGCTCACTGAACTCATTAAACTTAAGATGGAAATGGAGTATAAAAATATTATACTTCAAGCTTTTGTGGATAACAATACTGAAGAGGCAACAAAGTTACTATCCTCAGGTCCATTTTCAAAATTTGTGCCCAATGTGGCTCCACCACATTTGTCTCATGACTCAAAATCATCTACTGATACTTCATGCTCCTCCATCAACTCGACCACCTCTCAAATCAATGTCCAAGTCTATTTGGATGAAATTGATGCATTGAACATCTCATTAGAAAAAGTAAAAAAGGAATTTCAAATTAAGTCAACACTTTTTGAAACAAGAGAAAAGCAATACTGTAAAATCATTCAAGAACTAATGAGCCACAAACCCGTTTGTCCAAATAACAATGCATCAAATTCAAACAAAGAGACTTCAAGTCCTCTGAAGACTCCTATTTCTAAAGTGACTGTGGATTCCGATTCAAAGAACAACGGTTTTAATCTAAATATTTCTAAAATCCTTGATCTAAACAAATTATTGGAAGAAAATAATACTTATGATACGGATTTTGAAAATAAATTTTTCAAGAAAAACAAACCTTCTTTGAAAAAGACTCCACTCTCACATCCCTTGAAAGCAGCTTCATTACCAAGAAAGACTCCAAAACAAAAGGTAATCATTACCAGACCAAGGAACTTGCCTGACAGCCGCAAGAACAAAAACCCCCAGAATTCTACAGTCCACACCAACTTATTTCCCAACACTACAATGAATCTTCAATAGCAACCTAAGGATCGAAAGTTTTCTGGTTACCCTAAAGAATCTCTTATTATACCTAGGTGCACTTTAAAAGTGTTTAGAGATGAAGCTGTAGGAATAACTAGATACCAAGATCAATATGGTTGGTTTTCTTCCACTCCAAAGAAACGAGTATCTCCTGTTCATCACAAACAGTCTCTTTCTAATTCTAAAACTGTTCATGTTTCAGGTGACTTATGCTTAAACTGTCGAAGTGTTTGGCTTCCTAAAGATAGACATTTACATGCATCTAGGAGAGTCAAGTCTGATAAAAAGTCACCTTCTGAGAAACAATTTTGGGTTCGGCATAGTTATAGTTCTCTAGATAGTTTCAAGTCTTGTAGGACTAGCTCTTATTAATTTTCATCCTTCTCAAAACATTTTAATTTTCATATGTCTGTAATTTGTATTTCTTGTTTGAACTCGCTTATGTGTGCCTTTATTTTTCAATAAATGATTACATGTGTTGTGTGCTTGTTATGTAGTTTATGAATATTTGGTCATATTATGTTTCTGTTTTCATGATGCTATATCTTCCTGTTATCTTACTTCTTTACGCATCATCCTCTAACCAATTATGGACCCAGTTTAAAGTGGGGACCTAAACCCATACTTCCTGTTTTTACAGGAATTTCTTATTTGTGTTTGGTATATCGACTCCGGATGTTCCAGACACATGACTGGCAATAAATCTCTACTTCGGAACTTTGTTGAAAAGTTTTTGGGCACAGTTCGTTTTGGCAATGATCATATTGCTCCTATACTTGGTTATGGTGACATTATTCAGAATGGGATCACTATCAAACGTGTTTCATATGTAGAAGGTCTTGGTCACAATCTGTTTAGTGTTGGTCAATTTTGTGACAACGATCTTCAAGTTCTTTTTAAACGATATGAGTGCAAAGTACAAACTGAAGATGGAATCGATATTCTCACTGGGTCCAGAGATGACAATTTATTTACCGTAGATCTGAATTGCATTCCTTCTCCTACTTCAGAGATTTGCCTTCTGTTAAAAGCTTCAGCACAACAATCTTGGTTATGGCATAGACGTCTTTCTCATCTTAATTTTCATTCTATCAACGCCCTTGTAGACAAACAACTAGTTGATGGTCTACCGGACTTCAAATATGACACCAATCATGTTTGTTCCGCATGTGCCGTTGGTAAACTTAAAAAAGCGTCTCACCGACCAAAGAAAAACTTGAGCACTGATGCCCCTCTCCATCTTCTCCACATGGATTTATGTGGACCTATGCGTGTTCAAAGTATCAATAGGAAACGATACATTTTGGTCATTGTTGATGACTTCTCTCGTTATACTTGGGTTTATTTTCTTCATGAAAAGAGTGACGCACACAAGTTATCATCGACTTCATAAAACGAACTGAAGTTAACCTTCAATCCACAGTTCGTATTATTCGCTCTGACAACGGTACCGAATTCAAGAATGCCACTCTTGAAACTTTCTTCAACTCAGTTGGCATCACTCATCAATTTTCTGTCATGCGAACACCTCAACAAAATGGAGTCGTTGAGCGTCGTAACCGTACTCTTGTTGAAGCTGCAAGAACTATGCTTGCTCACTCTCGTCTTCCCCCTAACTTATGGGCCGAAGTTATTGCTACAGCATGTTTTACCCAAAATAGATCCATCATCAACAAGAGATTTGATAAAACTCCATATGAAGTCATCAAGAATAGAAAACCAAATGTGAATTTCTTCCATATCTTTGGTTGTGTGTGCTATGTTCTGAACGATCATGACAGCCTTAGAAAATTTGAACCAAAAGGGGATGAAGCATACTTTATTGGTTACTCTAGGGAATCAATTGCTTATCGTGTGTACAACCGTCGTACCAAGAGAACTCAGGAAAGTATGAATGTTAAATTTGATGAACTTTCATGAATGCTTCTTGAACAAAACCGTTCCCTTCCTCTTTCTCCACAAACTTCCGCACCTAACTCTGTCTCCCCTTTGATGAACATTTTTCCAACTCCAACGCCCGCCGAGTTAGATATTGTGTTCGACGAATTCTATCATGATCATCCTTCACCAACACTTCCGTCTTCATCCATGTCTGATAATTCTACCATCAATATCAATCAAAATGAGATCTCATCTTCTAATCAACAAAGTTCCTCTCCCTCGTCTATCTCACCAGTGTTAACTCCTCCACACATTGCAAATTCTCCCACTCCAATCGCATCATCTTCTTCTGACTCTACAATGGCTTATCCACCGCTTGCCTCATCTCAAATAAATAGCACTGAATCTGAAACCATGATTCTACCTAATGAACCTACATTTGAGCAAGTTACTGAACAACACTCTCAAGGATTTACCAATTCTGATGAGGACAATGCACCAGGTGCACCTCTTCCTCACTCCCGAAAATGGTCACGCTCCATGCTTCCTCATCCGCCTAGTCAAATAATTGGAGATCTTAATGCTGGTCGGACCACTCGAGCTGCTTCCGCTAACGAATGCTTATTTGTCAACTTCTTAAGTATGGTCGAACCCAGTAACGTCAAAGAAGCATTACAAAATCCCGATTGGGTGAAATCCATGCAAGATGAATTATCTCAATTTGAGCGTCTTGAAGTGTGGAAATTGGTTCCAAATCCGCATTCTCACAAAGAACCAATTAAGACAAAGTGGATCTTCAAGAACAAAAAAGATGAAGGTGGAGTTGTTGTTCGTAACAAGGCTCGTCTTGTAGCCAAAGGTTTCTCTCAACAAGACGGTGTGGATTACGATGAAACTTTTGCTCCTGTTGCTAGAATTGAGGCCATTCGTATTTTTCTTGCCTATGCTACTTTTAAGAACTTTACAGTTTATCAAATGGATGTCAAGTCTGCTTTTCTCAATGGAATCTTGAAAGAAGAAGTATATGTTGAGCAACCTGAGGGCTTCATTGATCCAAAACATCCTACTTTTGTCTACAAGTTAGATAAAGCTCTTGCATGGTATGATGCTCTCTCTACTTATCTTTTGAAATCTGGATTCTCCAAAGGTACCATTGACACCACCTTGTTTATTAAAAAGCAAGGTACTGATATTCTGTTAATCCAAATCTATGTTGACAACATCATATTCAGGTCTACTAATCCTACATACTGCAAAAACTTTGTGGCTCTTATGGTTAAACATTTCGAAATGAGTATGATGGGTGAAATAAACTTTTTCCTTGGTCTTCAAGTTAAACAATTGTCAAACGGTATTTTTATTTGTCAAAATAAATACATTCTTGACATGTTAAAAAAGTTTGATATGTCTCACTGTCAACCGATTGGGACACCCATGGAGGCTCGTACCAAAATTCATGCTGATTTACATGGAAAACCGTTTAACCAGAAATTGTATCGCAGTATGATAGGATTCCTCCTATATCTAACTGCTAGTCGCCCGGATATAATGTTTGCAACATGTATGTGTGCTAGATTTCAAGCTAACCCTATGGACAGCCATGCTCAAGCTGTTAAACGGATCTTTCGGTATCTTAAGGGTACTATTAATCTTGGTTTATGGTACCCGAAAGAAACCGGTTTCGAATTAACAGCTTTCTCAGATGCAGATCATGCAGGGTGTAAGTTAGATCGCAAAAGCACTTCTGGCAGTGTGCAATTCCTTGGTGACAAGTTAGTTGGATGGTCTTCAAAGAAACAAACTTGTGTTTCTACCTCAACGGCAGAAGCTGAATATGTCGCTGCTGCTAGTTGTTGTTCTCAAGTTCTGTGGATGAAGACACAACTCTCTGACTATGGTTTTAAGTATGAGCGCATTCCGATTTACTGTGACTCCAAAAGTGCTATTGCAATTTCTTGCAATCCTGTTCAGCATACAAAGACAAAGCATATCGATGTAAGGTACCATTTCATAAAAGATCATGTGGAGAAAGGTAACATCGAATTATATTTTGTCCCGACTGACTACCAGCTTGCTGACCTTTTCACTAAACCTTTGGACGATCAAAGGTTTAATCTATTGAAAACCAAGTTGGGTATGTTGAACTTAGATACTTAACTGCTTTTGTGTCGTTCATTTTAAACTTATTTTGCTTGTCAAACATTTGATGTATGCTTCTATGCTCTTACGTGCAATGTTTGAGGGGGACAAAAAGGGTAGAATGCATGAATTTAGGGAGAGTTAAATATTTTCTTTCTTGATTGCATGCTTCTGTCTAGGGGGAGTTTGTGTTCTGTGCATAGTTTGTTTTATTTTTCTGTTTACCATCCTCATCTAAACTTTTCCAAAATCACTTTGGCTTGCAAGTTTTTCTACAAACTTTTCCTTCCCAAAACTTTTCTTTCCCAAATCATTTAAAAAAAAAAAAAATACCGGGTTTCATATCAATACCGGATTTCAAACCAATACCAGGTTTCAAAAAACCGGTAGTCAAATCCGGTATTGACCACTATAAATACCGGACTTCAGCCCCCAATATAAACTTTCCAAATTTTATAAACTTTCCAAATTTTCTCTAAGTTTTTTCTTTCCTTCACTAAAACCGGCATTCTCTCAAAAACCGGCATTCTTACCGGCTTTCCTTCAAACTTTGTACCAAAACTCTTTGAATACCGGCATTTGTTCTTCCTTTCTCGAAAAACCGGCTTTCAGGTATTTCTATTTTTAATAATGTTAATACCGGTTTTCAACTCAAAAACCGGCTTTCCCATAATACTATGCAAATACCGGGTTTCTTTCTCAGAAACCGGTATTTCCATTTTTACATGCTTTAATACCGGTTTTCACTTACAAAATCTTAGAATTTGTAAATTTTCCCTTTTAGGTCTGATTACGTGTCATTTTCGTGTGCCCTTTCTTGTCTTATCCACATATTCGGGTATCTTATTTCATTTCCATTTTTGTCCTCATGCTTAGTTGTCATTTATCTGTATTATCTATCATATTTGAACTGCTTACTTTTGTGTTGTATGTGTATGTTTACCTGGTTATACTCTGTCATGCTTACATACTATGCTTTCACAAAATAAGCAAGTGCATCGATCTCAAGTTTTCACTTGATTTCTTGATGCTTTGCAAAAACTGGTACTTTTTCCTACCAGTATTAGTTCTTGAAAACACACTTTTCCTAAAGGGACACTCTGTCCAATTTTTCTCTCAACAAATAACATTTTTCACAACTTTTCAATACAAAACCTTCAATAAATTACACAATTCATGAAACATTACCTTGTAAATTGTTTTTAAAAAATGTTTCTTCAAGAATTCCCATATAAATTTGTGCTTCCTTAATATTTCGCGTTTATGAACAATCTAATGTTCATGAATCTTGTTTGGACTCACAAACAGCTGTTGCCTCATTCTCCTGTGCTTTTACCGACATTTAGTTATACTCCGATTTTCCCTAAGAAGTAAGGTATCGAACGCCTTGTTGTACTACCTTTACATCTTTTGTGAAAACCGGTGTATAATCAACTGTGATTTCTTATACTCTTTTCTTTCAAAACTTATCATACATCGGGTTTTCCTTAGAAGCAAGGCATCGAACGCCTTGATGTACTGCCTTCACATCTTCTGCAAAACCAGTTGTATGATCTGTTTCTTTAATTTCTTTTTTACTAAATATCTGTGTGCTAATAGTTATCATACACTGTTTTTCCACAAGAAGTGAGATATAGAACGCCTTGCTGTACTATCTTTACATCTTTTGTGAAAAACGGTATACGATTCAATTTTCTTTTAAAAATAAATTAACCTAGGAAACAATGTTTCCTATTCGCATACTTGTCAATCGCAGAATGGATTTCCTCGTTGATGGTGCCACTGTAAATATGCCAAACAATCTACAATTGATGCTACCATTCTCCTGCCAACATGGCATTATCCCGGTTATGATCGCACATCATCCACTACATCGTGCTTTCACCATTACTGCTTCAGAAATCGAAGAACAATTACTGTTTGAGCTATGCCGCACCATTCAATATGTACCGGGATGTGGCAGAGCCGTACCTTTCTTTAAGTTCTCTCTGCTCACAACTAATGGAGACCAACAAGAGTTCACCTTCAATCTTGAAGAATTCAGGCAAATTCTCCAGTTCCCTACTGCTGATTCAAGGGAAGGCTTAACTGATTTCATCGAATTTCCTCCTATGATTGAAATCTTGAAGAGAGTCCAGGAGCTGGGATACGATGGCAACATCTCAGCTCTGAAAGATGTCAAGAAGAAGAACTTTCATCCATTGTGGCACACTTTATGTTCCATCATCAACAACTGCTTCACTCCCTCAAGGAAAGGACAAGACGACTTCACAAAGGCCACCATCACATATCTGTTTGGCATCGCATTTGATCTTCATATTGATTTTGCTGCCGTGGCCTTTGATCATCTTCGTCTTCAAGTAAATGGGAAGTTTACTGCTAATAAGAAATATATTGCGTTTATTCGTTTTCTATCTGTTATCTTGCAACATTTCATCACCAACAACAACAACATCCAAAGATTCCCCAATTCTCAACGCATCGCTATATCAAGCTTCCGATCGGTTTATGCAAACGATCGTCTTTGTCATCTTCCTTTCATGCTGATCCCTGAATCTCTTTTGAGTCGGGTGCCCCAAGATGATCCTGACCTAAGGATCTACAGAGTGTATATAGACGGGCGTATGGCCGCTCAACACCGAGTTGTGCCTTCCCCACGCCCGCATAGGTCGCCTAGTGAGGGTCCTGTGTCAAGAAAAATAAAAGAAGGGTTTGTTGACGCTTCGGCACCTGGCACTTCTGCTCCATCTCAATCCACCGACATTCCTTCTCAGTCTCAACCAAAGAAACAGAAAATTCATCACCGCACCAAATCTATAAGGAAATCAAAGTCAAAATCTCGTTCTGCTTCCTTCACTGCTCCTTCTCCTCTGACTCCATCTTCTTTTTCTTCATCATCATCATCATCATCTGCTGATCGCCCTCCGCTTCCAAAAATCACCCTAAGGGTCAGGACTCCTCTTAATCCAATTCCTGAGGATGTTCCAGAATTTGTTCCTTCCACACGTCATGACGACTCTCAAGGTTCTAATCCTTTTAATGACGTTGTGTTTGACATTCCAGAGAGACAAGGCGGTCCTGAGGGAGGGGTTGAAAAACAAAGTGGAGAGGATGTGAGGTCTGGGCTAGGTACAGGGCAAAAAGAAAACGATGGCCCTCCGATAGTTGAAACAACTAGCCGGGATGCCACCAATAGGTTAGAAGCCTAGGACTCCCCACCCTCGCATGATTCACCTTCCCGCCACTCTGGGTTCTCTCTACAGGATCCAGTTTCATCACTGCACAGGAACCAACCACGCCCACTATCAATTCCTCATTCGGAGGATGTCGATATTGAAGTCGCGGAGACTTTTGCCTCTCTCCCACTTTCATTTGCTCACACTATCAAGTCTAGATCGCCATTAAGATCACTTGTTTCTGAGCACGCACATTCTTTGAATGATGCAACAACAGACCGAGAGACGGTGATTCCACCTACTCAAGGAATGTCTAGAAGTCCTGCTCATGTTAATATGACAAGCGTTGGTGATACAATTCCTAGTTCAACGGGCAATCTTGGAGAACCCGGAAGTCCCACCATCCGGAACATTGTGCCCGACACTTGTGTTGGGCCAAGAAGTTCTGAAACAACCAATGTAGAGCTTTTGCTTCATAAATCATTGGGAAGTCCTGATGGCCAAAACCATTCAGGCCACACTGTAAACCCAACGGAGCCTACAGTTGTGCAAACGACATCTACGTCGGTCGCTCCTGCTCTTACAACTCAACCGCCACCAACCGTAGTGCTCCGTCCTACTCTTGATAAAGGAAAATCCCCTGCCAATTCTCAATCATCTTCATCTACTTCTAGTCCCCCTCCAAATCCAGACGGCATTCGGCTTAAAGCTAATCCTGCAGAAAGACAACTCTTCCAAGAACTAGAAGCCGTTGGACTTCTTCCTCATTCTAATCCTCAACCATCACCACAACACTCTTCACCTTCCATTTCATCCTCACATCACAACCATTCTCCTCATCACTCAACTCCACATATTAATACATTAATTCGCTCCAACGTCAATTCTTTATATAATGATCAATATGCTGTTCTTCTTTCTCTAGACACTCAAGCCGATTCTTTCGATAAAGCCATTCTTGCAACTCTTCAAGCCCGTTTTGACCATCAACATCAACTCTTGCTTCTAAAACAACAAGCCGAACAAGAAAAGTTTCTTGCTGACGCTCAACTTGAGGCAGCAATGAAACGAATTGCTGAATTAGAAGATTCTTGCAAAGCAGCTGTAGTCGTCCATCATAGACGTGATGACCCTGATGATCAGGATCAACACGAGGGGGAGAACAGAGAAGATGCGACGACTGAAGTAAGGGCCAGTGCTGAAACAGATATTATTGGAAGCAACGAAGTTGGTGGAGATGAAGCACAAACAAGAGATGCCCTCATGATGATGAAGTTATGAGTGAAAATGTTGATAACACTAAGGTTGTGAATTTTGTTAAATCAGCTATCGGAGCAAGTGTTGATACGGAGATTATACTTGGCTCAGCTGTAAGAGATGATGCTCAATCAGTGATGGTGGATAATGTAAATGAAAATGAAGAATTTGATGATCCTTTTATCGATGGCAACGATGTTGATCCCAATGATGATAATGACTCTTCGGATAATGATGATCTTCCTCCCCCCAGCTTTGACAATTATACCTCTGTTCCTCAACTAAATCCAAATCTCAGTCATTTAAACCTTCACCAACTCATTCACCATCTCAACCATCCTCGCTTTCAAAACACCACCGTTGCTCCCCATGTTCAAATCAATGAATGAGGATTTAAACCTAATGAAAGAAGCAGAACAGATTATCTTGCCATCCCTTCTCAATTATTCCTCCTAACAAGATTCTTGGAAGAAAAGGCCTCACAAATCTTCTCAAGTCAAGATGAACTCAAAAAGATCGATATTGATGAATTAAGAGCTAGAAGAGCTTATGATCTTGAGAATCAACGTGCTAAGTGCTTAAAAGACTTGATTGAGGCCAAAAGTAAAAAGGTGAACAAAGAATGGAAGAAACAGTTTAAATTAAAGATTGTTGATGTGGATAGCATTCATTTCAAAGAATGGCGCGAACCGGGATTTGCTAGACCACCTGGGCTAATTTGGTTGATTGTTAAAAGGGAAGATGGTCGGAAGTACATGATTACAGTAGCTCATTTCAATTTACTGTCTGCTGGAGATCTCATCTTTCTTCTCCATTACTTCGCCTGAAAGCTCCTCCAGCCAGATCCAGAGAATCAAGAGGCCTATTATGCAATAAAGAGATACATGAATAGTCTTATCCTCAGTCAAACCCAAAGAGACTTCCAATTGGGCATCGAAAAGAGAAGGAAGAAAGTGAACCTCACCATTCCCAACCAAAGAATAAGGGGCATAAATCTTGATAATTTTCATATCGGGGTTGTATTTGATAACCCGAGAGGAGTTGTATTCGTCAGTGATCAGGGGCATAAGATTTTCATCCGACTCGACGAGCTATGCAAGTATTCTGATGGGACACTCAAACAATGCTTAAGAGTTATTGAAAGTTTACAAGAATTTGAAGAGTCGGACAAAGAAAAGAGAAGACTACTGAAGGTGATTAAAAGGTTCAAATCAAGGCTTGAGCATAGAGAAAGATCAAGAACCATCATTGCAGCAAGGCTTCCAAATGAACAAACAGGCGTCATTCATGTACCTGAAGGGTCTTGGGTAATTTATTCACCAAACAATAAGCCTGGTCAGCATAACATGCCTCCTGTCAACTTCGCCGACAACATCATTGAACCACCCAACAGGCCTGGTGATCCAAGATATCATTTCATACCAAGAAAGTACTGGAAGGAAGCCAAGAGCCAATATGAGAAGAGAGCGTTCAAGTCACAAACCTTCTTCAAAGACAAACCCGAATCATCAACAAAGAAGAGAAATAGACGTCAAAGGAAAAAGAAGAAGGCTCAACGATGATCAATCACAAAACGGCACTAAGGGGGAGATTGTTAGCTTTATATTTAGTAGTGCTCGTTTTGTAATTAAGTAATTATGTTGTCCTTTGATTCTATTATGTTTTAGATAAGGGTTTATCATGAAATTCATTATGTACTTGCTTGCAATTATGAAGGGGGTTTAAGTGCAATTTATGTGGCTATATAAACCCCCCACATGTAATGAAAAACTAACCTTTTGCACCATATATTAATTATAGTTCTAATACCTACTTTCTCTCAAATACCTACTTTCTTTATTTCCATTAAAAGGTTCACTACACAATTTGCATACATTACACTTATGTTCAATGTACAGATCTTGACCTAGTTCTTATTATTATAAAGTACTTATGATCAAGTGTGCATATCTTAAACTAGTTCTTATTATTACGAAGTACTTTGGTTCAACGTACAAAACTAATGATCTTGTTCTTATATATGTAAACTAAACCTACTTTATGTGAATCTGACCAACTACTTTTGTAGTTGACCTTTTGAACTTACATGTTTTTCAGGCTAGGCTAAGTAGATCTTGTTAGCATAGAAGTCTTCCTTTCTAAGCTCATCCTTTTGGCGATTGTTCGAGTGTACAAGTACAGAAGCTGTGAAGACCTCCCTTTTGCTTATTCTGTTCAAGACTTGGTACTTAAAGACAATTTGTTTTGTCTTTTGTTCATTGGCTATTCTGAGTACTTCTTATGTTCTGTAATAACTATCGTACTTCTGTTCTTTGTTAATGTAAGGGTTGTGTTGGTACTTGTACTAAGTGCGACTATGCTTATCTGTGCATCCCGTATATTCCGCTTTAGCGGGGTGTTACATAAACCGCTAAAAAGTAAACAAATATGTCTTAGGTTTCTGATGTGATTAAACCCGCAAATCTGATTAAAAAAAAAACTAACAACAAATACTAATTCATGAACATACCGAATTATCTATTGATGAAAATCCCAAATCTGTAAAAATAAAAATAAATAGATGTTATGAAGAGAGAAATCAAGAAATTTAAAAATAGAAAGGAAAATAGGCCGGAGAAGGTATGTGAGGCCGGAGAAAGTGGCGCAGATGATGTGTGTTTGTGTGTGTGATCGCGGTGGTGGTGATAGACGGCAAGAATGGATAGGGGGAGGGGTCGAGAGTGAGAAAGGGGGGTAGGGTTGGGGTGGGTGCACTTCAAAATTAGTAAAGGCCAAGGGTAAATTGGACATTTCAAAGACAGAATTTCTAGTTTAAAAAACAAGTCATTCTCTTTATAAGGTAGTAGAAATTATTATTAGTTAATCACCCTGAGTTCAACCCGTGCATGTTAATTAAAATTTTAAAATTATAAAATATATTAAAAACTATATAATATTTGTTATTAAAACATTATAACTTGATATAAATCTAATAATTCAACTAATAGAATAATTATATAGTTAATAAATCAACTAACACAAAGATAATTTTTAAATAAAAATGACTAAGTGAATAAAAAAAAATGATTAATGATTTAATTAAATATGTAAAGGACTATTTTTATTTTATTCATATATGACATCATAATTAAATAAATAAAAAAATTAAGATGAAATATGAATTTACCACATTAAAAATATTCTAAAAATACTTATATAGGAAATAATCTTGTTTTATAGAGAAGATTATATAAATAACAAACAAAGATTATTATATATTGTTTAGGACCATTCATATAATTACATATATACCGAGATCATACCGACAACACATACACCTAGCTTTCACATGTATTTCTTTATTCGATAGGTTTATTGAGCTTCACACATCTTTTAGAATCTATTTTTTCACTTACGAAACGCGCATGGCAATGAAAATACAGGTGTACTGTGGCATGGGGGAATACAAGAGACCTTGACAACTGGAGACGCATCTTGTAATCCCCAGCAACTCGCAGCCAAGTGTATCTACGTTCCAATATATTTCGTAAGTCCCTTGTTTCTTCTTCTTGCAGGTTGGTCTGATGGAAGTGGAAGTTTACATCCACCTTTTGCCCATTTGCTGATATATGGTATGGCCTAGAAACAATGCGGAGCTCTTGACTCTTATTTGGGCCTCTACCAAATAAGGTGTAGGTGCCTGATTTGGGGTACAGTACAAGCTTATGGGGTTTGGTGAAATTAACATGAAAACTAGCCCTCACGTTAAGTGATATAGCGGTTTTATTAATACTATATTCGGGTTTTATGTATTCTAACTCTATACCTTGTATACTTGGGTGCCGATGATCTAATGAATAGTTCGCTATGTATGTATAAATAATTAATGCTAGGGCAAAAGATATAAATAATAGCATAATTGCTACATAACATAAATTGAATCTTCCCGCATTCCCTTTCGTTGGTAGGTTTTCTTCTTCACTCTGTTAAAACAAAAATAAACAAAATATAACACAAATACTCAAGGTTCAAAACTTAAAAGTAATGAATTTCAAATGTATACACATACAATTTCATACATTTTTAAAATTCAAAAATAATAGATAGAAACAAACTTACACTATCGATATCAACTGGATGCACTGCAGCTTTTCCGCGAATACGATCGAATAGCTTGCAAAACTTTACTGCCATATCTTGATCTCGATCTGCAAAATGTTAACATTGAAAATATCAATGTTAGTATTGTATTATTATGATTAACTATGTTGCTAGTGGACACATTGTAGAAAAAACCTTTTACATTTAACTCTTTAATTAGAGTTACCTAACAAAGGAAAGAGCTAAATTGCTGGCAAATGCTTGGTTTACGTGGAATTTGGAAGTGAAGACTTAATTATATCACTTGCCATCTTCTAGGAAATTTAGTTGTCAAGATAATATAAATTAAATTACATCTAGTCTTGGGCTTAAAAGTAAGCCCCAAAAAATACTAATGGGCCCTGCAGCCCCTGCTTAGTGGAACAGGCTGAACATGTCCAGAACCGTGGCTGATATTAAACAAGTTAATGAGTTAGTAACTTATATCCATGTGATATAATATACGCAGGAAGTTTAGTATGTTTACTAATTAAGTTAGTTTGTGTTGTTTATTTAGTAAGCCAGTTTCTCTTAAAAATGTGAAAATTGAGGTAATCTCTTTTTAACTTTTACTTTAACTTTTCACTTATTACATGCACTACACTAAACCTAACCAATAAAATTTTTTCACGAGTACATCACCAAAAAGTAGATTCTTTTCTTTTTCGTCGTTAATTATTTTTCAAATCCAACCTGAACCATATTAAATTTATATATCAATTATATATGATATATGTAATTTTGTGGTTTAGAAAAGTTAAAAATTTAACAGTCACAAACCCATTTTGTAGAATACACGAACATATCGTTGACCGTAATATAACCTCTAATCTAGTTAAACATAATAACTAAAACTCATAATATTTCATAATTTTATTTACTACTTATAGAAAAGCCACTCTATTTCTTACCAAGAGGTTATAAAATGCTATTAAAAACAGGTTTCATATGATACACAATCATATATAATTAAAAAGTTCCATTTAGAGATTTCATGAATTATCATTTATTATAGAGGAAACTTATTTAAAACACAAAAATACAGAATGGCAGAACTAAAGGCATGAAATGACTTGTTTGATTAAATCATTAATTAACAGGGATAGGGGTATAATGGGAATATGTGATACAATTAATAAGTTAAGTTATTAGATTAAATTTTAGTCCTTTATATCATTTTTCTTGTGAATTAGTTATAACAAGTTAAAAGCAAAGCTGGTATATGCAGCTTCTTTTAAACCCCATTGGAGTCACACACGCCCATTTTTTTAATATGAATTTTTCAACTTAAAATAAATTCAATATGAAGCAAATTGAACAATGGTCTAGAATTTAGAAAGTCAAATTTCTAAATTTAGGCACATCTGTTACTGTTACTAATTAAAAACGTATCAATAACTTCAGTTGGGAAATTGGTTAATAGAGAAAACAAAAGAATGTAAAATCACTTCATAGGTTACCGTGTATGTTGTCCTGTCAATGGGTGATTATGATTCAGCTGATCGAGAGAAGGAGAAAAGATCGAAAATGAAGATGGGATCGAGAGCTAGCTAGGTAGAATCACAAATAAGAACGTGGGAGTTTGTGTTAATTATAATCTTTCTGTTTTTAATAATGGGACCTGATTATATAAGTACATATATAGACACCACTATATGTTGGTATATATAGGCAAATGTTTCAAAGAGGCATCACCTTAACGGCTAATTAAGGATGAGAAATCACTCACGTTTACATGAAAGATTTTTGGTGATACACAAATACTGACCACCAGTATGCACTTGGATTCTCAAGAGTACGTCAAGAGTGTTATGCTCTATTAGTGGCGGGAAGGGATTCGCACAAGATATACTAGTCATGTTAGGATAATCTTGACCTTTAGATGAAAATCAAGAGCTAAGATTCAAAGATCATCATTAAATTTTAGCCCTTGATTTTTATTGAAAGGTCAAGATCTCAAGTGAGAAAAATAACTTAAAGGGAATTCCTTACCATTGATGGCTGGAAAAAAGATCATTATACCTTATTACAAGTTTAATCCAAAGAGTCGATGGAACAAATTAAATAGATTTTTGGTGTTTAGGATTCAATTATAGATAGAAACAAACTTACACGTACTATTAATATCAACGAAATCGGATGAACTGCAGCTTTTCCGCGTATAAATTCGAATGGCTGGCAGAACTTGAAGGGTATTTCTTAATTTTAATATGCAAAATGTTAAGTTAAGTTTGAAATTATTAATGTTCAGTTGTACGTAATAATTGAGATTAACCATATGTCTAGTGGACATATTGTAGTAAAACGCTTTTACCTTTAAACTTTATGCATCAATTAGATCGAGTAACTACCCGTATCATAAATAAATAAACATTTGAAGTTTGAGAAAAAAAAAAATTTTGGTCAATATCTTACGAGGAAGATAATAAATTAATAATTTAAAAGATATCTTTTATAATTATTGCTTATTTTTTTTGTTACTTGATTTTTTAAAACACAACTTAAGGAGCATGAACCTCTTCAAAGTGTTATTTAGTTTTCCACACGTTTATGATATTTTGCATGCATTTACTTATCCATCACCACTAGGAGTTCCTTATTTCTTGTACTTTAGGTCCCACGTCTCCCTTTTATTTCTTGTTACTTTATTATTTCCTATTTAAGTTGTAGTTTTTATTAGAATGAGATATATAGAAAATTGCTTGAAACATAATATTCTCTCAACTCTTAACTCTAGGACGTGTGTATATATATACTGGCAATGACGTCTGAAACCACCCAATGGTGCCAATACGACATATCTCAGATGCGGATAGAATTAATTATCATTGTTCGCAATATAACTGTATTTTGTTTATCAGCAAAACAAATTATATAAAATGCTGACAAAATATACATTGCATGTTTTGATTTTAAAGATTTGTCAGATGTAAAAATTTATTGATTTTTTTCTTCATGATATATATCTTATTATCCTTATTCTTTTCTATGATTCGATCGCTTGTCACTCCCAACACTTAGTGACAAGAAAATAAAAAATTTGGAGGAAATCACTGGAAGGAGAGAATCCCACTTTTAATGTCATACTTTTGGTGTTATCATAAGCAATGCAATGCAATAACGTTAGAAAAAAAAAAAATAGATTTTCCTATATATATTAGAGGATTTCCTTTTGCTCTTGTGTCATGCATATCGAATTTATGGAGGATTCCGTTTCTGGAATTACTTATAACTAAAGCTTCTTAAAAGGCCGAATATTAAGTGAAAGACACGACTCAGCTAGCTAGTTTCCGAAAACAGAAAGAAAGTTCAAACAATAGTCAAAAACCAGGTCATTGTAAACCACCTATTAAATGGAATATTGTACCTAACATATATATCCTTGTTTCTACAACAACGTCTCGCAACATCAAACACCTCCCGGAGAGGAAAAAACAAAAAATATAACATGTCTTCGGCTGTTCAATGTGCATATATTACTTGTCTTCATGTGTGATTATTATTGTTATGCATGCATTGTTTATAGTATAAGGATAAACTCATTTTTAGTAATTATTTGTATAATTTTAAACCAACCACTTTAATATACTACCACAGACAATATATAGATTTATGTAGAAAAATGTGTGTAAAGGTAAAAAGACATACTTTATAATCGATATATATAAGGTGTTGTAAACATTTTACAGTAATGAAAGATGACACTTCAAACACTTCAGTCTTAATCTGGTAAGATGTCTATTGTGCTTTATACCATTAGGAATTAGGACATTCTTCTGTCTATTGTGCTTTATACCATTAGGACATTCTTCTGTCTATTGTGCTTTATACCATTAGATCTTGACTTGAGTGAACTTTGAAAAACTAAAATCTAGAGCCACCAAATCTCCTGTATAAATATGATGTTCATTGGTTTTCAGATTATTTTTGCACAAATATTTGAAGCGCAAGATTCCTAGACGGTCCAACTGGACTTACAAGATTTACTATACATATCGCACGATTTAATTTAATTGTTCAAACAAAATTATATTTGAACATGTTTCATCACATACATTTAATAACACTAGCATGGTACTCACGCATTCATTCATATTATTATTAGGGTGTCTCATGTAGCGGTTATCAAAAACTGTATAAATGGATAATCAATTAAAATTAAGACTTTCAAATAAGAGAAGGGTTGTCATTTACGAGAAAAAATATTTTAGACAATTTTCTTTTTGTAACTTTTATCATCAGATGCATTCTTTATAATAAACACTATGCATGGTAAGAGAATTACGAGGAGATTTATTATATAGAGTTTGGGTATTGTAAACAAACAAGATCTTACTCTTAGACAATGGTTAAATTGATGCACGAAGATTCACGAAACAATTGATGCATGATGATTTTCATGATGTTATAGCACTCAAAAATAGGGTTAAAATGTAATTAGTTTAATAATGGAGGAGATATTAGTCAATATAGGTCAAATGTATAAATATCCCTCTCCATCCCAAGATTTGTAACCTTTTGACACATTTTTCATCATAATTAATAAAACACACACACACTTTCCCTCTAACCTTCATCTTTAACCTCCATACACACACTTACACCTTTTCACACACTAACTCCATAATTGCACAAATTGAGCTTAAATTTATACTTAACATTTGGTATCAGAGCATAACTACTATACGTTGGCAGATCCATAGCTCAATTGTGTGCATTTCTCATCAAATTTTCGAGTTTTTATTTCGAAAACCGTTTTTGATCAAACTGTGGGATTTTTCTACAGTTGATTTTACCTCGAAATTTGTACACTGGTCAATTCTTCTTCTCAATACGATTCCATTGATATAAAATTCGTCCAAATCCGTTGAGAAACGAAAGAGATATCATTGATTTACTTTTCGAATTTTATTCAAAACGATCTTCACTGTTCTTCACCATTTCACCTATCAAATCTCATAAAATCATAGTTTTTTGTTCACCAATAGATTCGTGATACTTTAAAACACATTCCTGTCAAATTTCAAGTTCCAATTCGATCTAAATCTCTAGTTCGAATTTTAGCTTTTTGGCGCGATTTTTGGGTTTTGAATCTGTTGTGTTTTGTGTTGAATGTTGTTCGTAGATGTGTAGTTGAGGTGAAAACAATCAGTTTGCAAGTGATTTCAAGTTCTAACTCCTAGTAATTCAAAAGTTATCGAAGTTTTTCAAGTCGTTAATGGAGTTTTTGGTTAAAACTGCTTGTTGAGGAAGAAGATGATCTCAAGACGATCTTATTTTGGCTCCTAAAACGATCTTCATAAGATCGTTTCACTTTTTGTCCCTAAGACGATCTTGACAAGACCGTCCCACCCAGGACAATCTTGTTTAGCTTATTTGGATCTGTGTGATCGAGTTTGTGGCTGTGTGGTTTAGTGTTTTGGTTGGGAACCATACACTCTGGCTAATTAATCCATTTGGATTGGTTTGGTCAATTCAAACACTTGGAAAGTGTTTGATACTTGAAGATTTTTAGCCAGAAACTAGGACGATCTTCATCAAGATCGTCCCAGCCACTGAACATAGGACGATCTTGCCAAGACCGTCCCAGTTCACTTCAAGACCGTCCCAGTTTCATTTCAAGATCGTCCTACCTTTCATTCTTTCATACTTAGAATATTTTCCACCCAATTCTGAGGACGATCTTCACAAGATCGTTCCAATTCCAAAAAAAAAAAAAAGTCTTTTGGAGGGAAAAATAATTTTTGCCCAGGGTCTTAAAAAGGGATAATTCATGAAGATTTAAAATTTGATAGCATAAAAAAAAAAAAAAATTTTAGGCCAATTTTTATCCGTTATCGACGCGGTTTTGGCGAAAAATTTTTAGAAATTATCAAATTTTTCCTATGATCATGATATCCAAAGTTTACATGAAATTCAAAGTTTCATAAAAACATATTTCGGCAGCAAAATTTGGAGGGAAACTTGAAATTCAAAAAATTTCAATTCTTAATTTTTCATTTCAATTTAAAACACAATATCATTTCATTTCATTCCCCACCTTTGCTCAACAAAATGTCAAATCCAAGTATCTCAAATTCGGTCAAAAATGATTACATCTTCAATTTTTGGTTAACTTCCTCACCCAAGACACCTACTTCATCTGAAATAAAACTTCATAAATATGGACTGTGCTCATGTTGTACGACTACTCTTTCGCAATCTGAAATAACTCCTTGTCAAGTAATGAAGTTAATGATTCATTCGATTGCAACTGAAAATGTAAAGTTTCAAGAGGAAGTAGTCACGTTACAAGTTGAAAATGTCAAACTGAAAGAACAAATGATCTACTTTCGAGTTGGGAATGTGAAGCTTAAAAATGAGAAGAAAGAACTTCAAGCTGAATTTGGAAACCTTGCAGTTTGGATTGATATTGACAAACAAACTTTAAAGAAGAATGATGAGTTGATGTCACAAATGAAAGCTGAGATAAAAGAACTTCAACAAGAATTGGAAACTTCCAACAAGAAGCTGAATGATAGTATCTTAGAAAGCAAATCAAGAGAACATATTTTGCAAGAAAAGATTTCAAGTTTTCAATCTCAGTTGAAAAATGAGACATCCATTTTCTTCACTATGGAGAGCAAGTTCGTTGATGAGATGAATAGAGTTGAGAAGGAGAGACAAGATGTTTGCAACAAAATCAAGACTCTTGAAGAGAATTGTTTGCAATTTCAATCAAATGAAACATCTCTACAAAAGAGAATCTCTGAACTTGAGATGGAATTGCAAACACAATCAACATCTTGTGATACTCAAAGTGATGATGGCTCTGTTTATCATGATGCAAGTCCAATATTTCCAACTGAACTTGAGGTTTCAAAGAAAGTTTCCATTGAGTGCATCCCAAAGAGCTCCAATGTCAATGGTTCATCAACCCCTGCCCGAAAGATGTCTCAGTTTACCAATTACTCATTGGAAAAGAGTAAGAAGTATTCAACATCATCTACAGTTTATGGATCAGTATCTTCAGTCTCATTCCTATCTTTTGAAGACAATACAGCTTTCATCTTACAAGCCAAAGCTCAGTTGCCTAAGCTCACATGGAAATCAGTTTACAAACAAAAGTCAACTGAGAAAAAGACAATCAAATACTCGTTTTGGCAACTCTACAATCTTGCACCTAAAACAATTCATATGCCAAAAGTGAATGTCTTATCCTCTCCACTACGTCCACGAAAACTCAACTTTTCAACGACTTCGAGTTTTCACCCTCCGTGGACTTCAGACTCAATTCGTCGGATTGATGATACTTACATTTGGAATGTGAAGACGAAAACCATTGGGCCTAAGCAAAAATGGGTCCCAAAGGTTGCTGTTAAGTGATCTGGTGAATTTGGTTTATACACATGTCAGTGTATAACCCGGGCTAAAGATGTTGTTTATTGGACTACTACTTCATAATGGTTGATTGCCCAGTTTCGACTTCAAAGAAACATAATGAACATGTAGCCACACATTCATCATGAGGGGAAGAAAGAGAACAATGAAGTCGAACAAGTGTGTGTGTTTTCTTGAACTTTGATGGGGAGAAAGAAGAATTCATCAGTTGAGGGGAAGAAAGATAAATTGTTGAATAAAGTGATCCCCAAATTATTCTTTGAAGATAGTTATCGCCAACGTGGTGGGTACGCCGAGGGTACACCCTATACATAAACGTTGGTGGTATGCAAATATGATTGTTTGATCGAGGGGAAGTTTGTAATGAAAATGATGTTTGTCCAAATGCTTCAAGAGAGAGATTCATTAATTAAGGGGAAGTGTGACAAAGTTAAGATTGTCGAGAAAAGGCTTTCATGTTCAAATTCAACTTCCGCAAATGCATATACTCTACAGAGACAAGATCAAGCATCCGCAACGCATATGCTCTGAGTATACAAGTTTTTCAAGATTGCATGACACGTTAAAGACTCAAATGATTCATCTTTAATGTAAGTAATGAAGATTCAAGGCTCAAGGTCAAGTTTGATGGAAGATCTTGAAGACAATGAGAAAGCTTCAATGACCTTCATCAACAAATTCCTATTTAAAGATAGGAGTCATGCATACATTACATTTCAACCCTAAGGGGAAGAATGTTAGCACTCAAAAAATAGGGTTAAAATGTAATTAGTTTAATGATGGAGGGAATATTAGTCAACATAGGTCAAATGTATAAATATCCCTCTCCATCCCAAGATTTGTAACCTTTTGACACATTTTCCATCATAATTAATAAAACACACACACACTTTCTCTCTAACCTTCATCTTCAACCTCCATACATACACTTACACCTTTTCACACACTAACTCCATAATTGCACAAATTGAGCTTAAATATATACTTAACATGATGCACGTTGATCTTCAATGAAGAAAAACCTATTGTTTTATTTGTTTTACTTTAATACTTGTTTTATTTCACCTAAAACCTTATTATATAAGTATTGGTCAACCTTGAAATATAGCAAGCGGCCCTTTCATGACTCAAACTGCCGGTATACTTTTTGGCTCGTAACCGATCAAACGGGCAGAGGCTCTCTATTTGCTTGCAATGTCGGCTCTTCGCCTTTAATTGTATTCATTATTATAACCTAATTTAAAAGTCATGATTGTGAATATATAATTGTCATGTAATATAAAATTTTACTCATGTTCAATTAAGTTAGTTAACGAATAAATAACTAGTGAAGTAAGTAATCTATTGTAACATCCCAAACATTTCTATATTTGACCTTGACTTTGTCATTGGTCAATCGCCAAATTTTATCGTTTGACCGCTAATTGATCCTTGACGTCGCTAGTCTCTTTAATTGCTAGGTGATTAATTCGTTGTTATATGATAATTAAGGTGCCTATATGTGGATATGTTATTGAGTGTGTGTCGGTTCACCTTTATGTACCTAACACGTTAATTGGCCTTCTGTTAGTATACGTATTAGCTTCGGGCCTTAGTTATTAGACTTATGTGTGTTTTTTGACTTGTTTGAATGGGTTTTACTCAAGCCCAAACATACTTAACGAAAATTATAGATGAAATCTGGTCCATTAGGGTTAATCAAGTGTGATAACCTCCTTTTAATTCATCCTTATCATTTTATAACTTATTTTTGATTAACTATTACCATTTTCTCACTTTTCTTCATCTTTTACTTCCTAGAAATCAGTAGGTAATCTATTTTTGTTCATTATGTGTCCATTACAATGATCCTTGCTTATGTCAAGAGATTTCCATACCGAAAACTAACATTTTCAGGTATATTTTGGGGATCTCAATGATGACGGATATACAAGAAGGGTTGAGTACGGTAAAATTATTCTTTTTTGATGTATTTTAATGTTATGTAGTTATTTGATGTTATCTTGATTCATACGTATGGATTTCAATTCGATTAGTAAACGTATTTAACGTCTTTTTTCATTAGATCTAAAGATAGAAACTTTTAAAATGGGATTTTATTCTGGAATTAGATTCTCTACTGAAAAGCATGACTTTTGCAAAAAAAATCATTTCATTTGGTTGAATAACGAATCCAAATATCTCATTTTAAAAATTTATAAAGGTGTTGTAACGTTTCTGTTGATGGGTCATTAAATAGAAAATTAAAATAAGTTACTTTCTGGAGTAATATTCTTTGATGAAAACCGAAGATTTCTCAAAAACAATTACGTAAATCCGTTAAGTAACAAAGTAGATATCATCCTTTTAAGTTACATATACATTAAGCATTTTAATGTTGATTTACCAAAAAAAAAATAAATAAATAAAATAGCATAGCCCCCGTCGAGCAATGTGTCCCATCTGCATGTCTTATGCTGACGTCAGCATTGATGGCGTCATGCTCATGTCTATGTCAACCAGAATTTACCTTTTTAGTCCCTGTAGTTTTAGATCTGTCTTTTTAGTTCCTAAAGTTTTGGACGTGTCGTTTTCAGTCCCTCAACTTCCTGAATTGACAAATATGGTCCCTGTAGTTTCATAAATCACAGTTTTGATCCCTGTAGTTTTAAAAGTGACGATTTTGATCTTTATACTTTCAAAAATGACAATTTTGATCATTGTATACAAACTCAACATCCCTATGTAAGTGGCGTATGTCACTTAATCACTTATCCTACGTCTAGGCAAAAATATAAAGTAAAGAAAAAAAGATATAAAAGAAAAGTTAAGCACATTAGGTATATAATGATCCTATTGTGTTATGTTAAGTTATGTATGCAATGATTTATAATGTGATATTAACATTAAAAGATGAATTTGTTAATATATATTAAATGGCAAATGTTTTCAATATTATGTTATATTAGCTAATTTATTAGCTAACATTTGTTCTTTTGAAAATGTTGTGCCTTCAGTATAAACAAGCTTAAGCTAAGAAAGGATTAGCTCGGTGAGATAGGTAGAACTGATAAAGAATATAGCATTTGTGTCTTTAATGCTTAGACTTCACCTTAGTCGATGTTTTGGCTACTTTTACTTATGATGTATAAAATACTCGTATGTAATAATGATGACATTTATGTTAGTGTCATAACTTAGATTTTATTCATATATATTTGATGATACACATTAGTAACACCATTTATGAAAGGTATCAACCGGTTACGAATGAGGCAGTTTTAAGTGATTTTTTCCGCTACGTTTTAAACGTCGTTTGACAATGTCTTTGAAAATTCAGATCTTTAAATGACGGGTGTTACATCTATATATCAGAGAAATCAAATGAGAAAGTTGTTTAACGAGAGAAGGTTGATTTTTATTTACTTTTTTCTTCTTTATTTTCAATTTTAATTTTTTTTAAGTGAAAACCTATTCTTAAAAAAAAATTTAAAAAAATAAATATACATCCCTACACATATCTCGTATGTATATTTTTAGGGAGATGATCTGTACACTACTTGTTTTTGACCGTACATCACCAAATGTGCTTTAGAGTGTTGTACAGTAAAATACAATATCGCATGTTTAGTGGTGTACAAATCACTTCCCATATTTTTATACCTTACACATGTTTACACATGTTTAGATATTTACAAATGTGCAACTTGTATTTTTTCTAATTTTTTTTATTTTTTAAAAATTTCTTTTGATTTTTAATTGGAATGAGTGGTTTATGTTAAAAAAAATTAAAAATTTTTAAAAAATCTAAAAAAAAATAAAAATGAACCTTATTCCCTCTTATTCCCTCATTTCTCTCCTTAACCTACATTCTCTCTAAAACTCTACCATCTATATACATCAATAAACTACTTTACGCAATTCATCGACATACCATACACATTACATTATCTCATAATTAGATACTTGTATATTGTAACATAATCTTTAATTAATTTTAGTCATATACATTAGGGGTGAGCAAAAACCGAACCGAAAAGCCAAAAACCGATAAAATCAAACCAAAAAAAACCAAAAATCAAACGAGAACCATTGGTTTGGTCTTTGTTTTCTAAAAACCGAAATTAACATTGCTCCTATATATATTTTTTGCAGTATATATATATATACTCCTATATTGCAAGGTTCTAGGTAAAATAAAACAACTATTAGTATAAAACAAATAAAACATTAAGTTTCTCTTTACTATGCATCATGAAAATCATGGTGCATCAATATATATTTTGTATTTCATGAATCTTCATGCATCAAATTTACTATGATCTAAGGATCAAGATCTTGTCTTAATTGTTTTATTTTAATACTTGTTTTATAATAACCAACATATACATTTAGATAGCATGTAACTGGTTTTGTATGATGGTAGTAATAAAGTTACACAAATCCAATATTCATGTATGATGGTGTAGCATGTAACTTTAAAAAAAAAAAAAAAAAAAAAACTTATAAGACTTCAACAATTCACCATTTTTTCAAATTATTCAACACTTCTATAGTTCTATTATAAAAAACTAGAATTACCATTATATGATGGTAATTAATTCCAAAGAAACTAATGGCGGGTGCTATAAATATTCATAAAATTGAAATGAAAATGGAGGTTGAGGTCCGTGGCAAATGATTAAACAAAAACTGGGGTGTTGATGCCTTGGTTCGAACGAGCCTTTAGGGTGAGCAAAACTAAACCGTAAATCACAAAAATCATAAAAAATCGAAAATATCAAACCACAAAACCGTCCATAATGAAAAATCGCACATATGGTTCTTGTATTTAGAAAAACCAAATTAATGGTTCGGATTTTGGTTGCATATAAAAAACCAAACCGAGCCGCATTATATATTACCTTATTAATAAAGGAGTTGATTGTGAATACTAACTTTTTGTCCTTTCTTGCATTTTCAGTGTATATAATATTTTTAGCAATTATAATTCATAAAACTAAAATAGTGTAATGGTTGAAGGCTTCACCTTTGGAAGGGAAGGTGTTGGGTTCGAAAATCGAAACCTTTTCCCACCCCCTTTTATAGTTTTTTATTTTTTTTGGCTTTTTTGGTAATTTAACCCCTTCTCTTTTCCTTTTTTCTTTCCAGCCCCTCATATTTTCTTTTTAAATTTTTCTATCCCCTCAACTTATATATATAAATTTGGTTTTATATAATTAAACCCCAAATGTTTTTTAATTTTTTTTGGGTTTTTGAATTTCTAAATTTTAATTTTTTGTTTATACCATTTATGTTTTAGGCTTTTGTATTTATTTTAATATTGGGTTTTCTTTTACAATTTTTTTAATACTTTGTACCAATTTTATTTTTTTAAAGGTTGGTTATTGTTATAACTTTTGTACTTCTTTTTTATGACATTTTGTTTTTTTAACATATTTTTACAACTTCTTTGTAATTTTATACTTTTTCCTTTCAATATTTTTTAAACTTTTTGCATTTTTTTTAACCGCCACCGTTAAAAACATCCGGCTAGATACGACTACACGCTTCAAACATCGATGCCGCCCAACGGGCGGCATGTGAACCACCTATTATCAATAAAATTAAATAAAATTTTAATATTAGTTTAATATATATATATATATATATCAAGATACCGTACCCTAGCCTTTCATACGTGTATAATGAGTCAGTCTATTTAGTTTCGTATTTCTCAAGATAATGTACCCTAGCTAGCCTTTCATACTACGTGTATATATATAGTATATTGTATACCCTAGGGCCTAGCAGTAAAATTTTTCAAACAAAGTAGCCTTGTTTGATTTTTGTTATAGATCGTTGAAGTAGACTTTGAGTTTTTTAGTATTAATATTTACATAAATAAACCATATAGTTGAGTATCTTGCTTTTTTATTTTTTTAGTTAATGGTGTTTAAAAAAGCCCAAACCCCACCCATTTGAAACCAAAATAACCAAAACCCAATCCAAAAAACCAAACTGCTTTAAACCATTTGCAAATGGTTTGAAATTTTAAAAACCCACAATAATGATTTGGTGTTTGGTTTTAACTAAAAACCGTACCAAACCGCACCATAGTCATCCCTACTCGCCTTTTCAAAAGAAAAAGACAAATGCAAGCAATTAAGACCACCTTATCTACCATATTTATTTTTTTATTAGCTGCAAAGAGTATATATAGCAGCAATGTTAATTTCTTTGAGCCAATCAAATTTTTTTTCAGTGAAAATTACCGTGCATCATGAAAATTATTGTGCACCGGTTGCTTCATGAATCTTTGTGCATCAGTTTAACCATGATCTAAAGATCAAGTTTTTGTTTTATTTGTTTTATTTTAATACTTATTTTATAATACACAACCATTATATGCTAGAAAGAATTGGATAAGAATTATATCAAGAGTGCATCACACGGATTTTAAACTTATCTACATATATGATAGGAGTATACTTTTTCATTAATTATGTAGGACTAATTTCTTAAACATTACCATTATATTATAAAAATCTACACGATTTTTACATTAGCAACTTTCTCCTACAGCACAACAAAGACAAATGATGCCACGACATCCTGAATATACAATGGGGTCTTTATCAGGCACAATATATAAGTAAGATTCAGCAAAATCATCTTCTGTGCATTTATGCTCTGTAAAATCTATAGTAAAAGGACAAAGATCATCACCTGAAATATAAAAAAATAGTTACTTTAAACTTAATAGTAAATGACGAGGAATATTAAGAAGCAAATTAAAAAATTTTTAAAATTCCATAATATCTATTTTTTTTTTAAAGTTAGTTTCGATTCAGATGCGCTAGAGGTAATTTTAAATAGTGACTTGTTGGACCTTAACCCTATTCCATAATATCTATTTACATATGTGAGAGAGAGTGTGTGTGTCTTGTCCCATCAACCACATGATCTAAACTGTAGATCGGAAAAAGTGTCGAACTTCGAAACCGGTAATCTACAAAGTTATAACCGAATGTGTATATATATATATATACTTGAAACCGGTTTTTGAAAAACCGGTTTCGAACTTCGTACCCTCACAACTATTCATTGTCACATCACACAGTCACATCACTGACAAAGTTCTGAATCCGGTATTTGAAATACCGGATTCAAAGATTCTTTTTTGAATCCGGTATTGAATCCGATATTTCAAATACCGGATTCGGGTCAAAAAGTTGAATCCGGTTTTTGAAAAACCGGATTGACTGGTTTCATAAATATTTTTTTTTAAAAACTTGTTTGACAAAACACCATTCAAATATGTCCGTTTCAAAAAAATGTTCTTAAGTTGACAAGTGGTCTGGGTTCTCTCTCTGGGATGATCCAACTGCAGCTCCCCCACCCGTTCTCCCATTGGTCCATTAGTAAATTCTCCTGAATTCAGCAACACCAAATCATCTGGTCATACAAGTGTTTCATCAATTATAAAGCATTATATCTAGTTGATACTGACATTCGGGTTGACTTTGATAAAAGGCTCAATTTGATCAGTATACATTGACTCTACTCCAGCAATAGTACAAGACGATAGACGATAGTATAATATGCCCCCTTACCTCCTTGAGCTTCTTAGGACAAAGTTCGACCAAATTTTCAACTGTTATATAGTAGTCCAAGCATTGCTGTTTAGGATCATGTCCATCAAGCTGAAACATTTTGCAAAAGCTGAAACCAAGTAATCAGATAAGCTCATGAATAGATTTTCGACAACTTTTTGCATATTTATATGTTTAGCGATCAGTACATAGATTAAAAAAAGTTATTTGATCAAGAAATATCTTTATAAAAAGATCAAAAACAAAACCAAATGAAGTTCATTCATAATTTAACTCTAATCTACCCTTACCTTGTAAAACAGATACAACGTAAGATTCCATCACTAAATAGGTAAGTAAATACGTAATTCAATAATATTATAAAACATAACAAAAAGAAAAGCTTTTTTAATATCCAATTAAATGGACAAAAGACACTAATTTTACATGGAAAATTTCATATCATGGATCTCAGATGGCAAACTCAATGCAACTGTTTTCAGCCTAATGAAACATAGAAAACGAAACGAAATACTGGAATAGTTTACACTGGGCGTATCAACACTCTAGGTGTGGGGCTATAGAACCCAGCCCACTCAGCCCAAGATTCATCATATTCATATATTCGTTAGTTAGACCCAGCCCAAAATGTATTATTTACTGAAAATTATTCTTTTATTTTTAGTTTTTTTGAGAAAAGTAATTTGACTTTCACGTAGAGTAATTTGAAGATAATAACATCTATATACGATATACATTTTTTATTAGTCAATAAATTGATTCATTTCGTAACTTTTAAAGCTTATGTGCAAATATATAGTAGTGAAAATTTGTTAATATTATTTTCTCTATTGTTTTTGCTCTTGTTAATGAATTATTTTGTTATTAATATATTGTTTTGTTACAAATTTATAGTTGTTCGAGGAAGCCTTTTTGAGACTATCAAGATGATATTTGCTTACTAAGAATGTCGTTTTTAATTTTTTTAAATGATTTTGTTTGGCCAATGTGATAGTTTCGTTTGTTTTTAAGATAATTTTTTGCCCCCGACTTCTCAAATTTTTGGATCCGTCACTAATATTTTATGAAAGCACAAAGATACATCATACATGAGCAGATAAGGACCTTCTCTTCTCTACAACATCCGCATTAACGATGAAGAAAAGGGTAATACGAAAATAAAACAACGATTATTTTTTTCCGGTCTTCACTGATACAGATACACAAGCTTTATCTCATGCATGATCTTTTTAGAGCACAAGTCGTGCCCTAATGGGCCACCAAAGATTAAATGTATATGTTTTTAAAGTTTTAATATAATTTAATTCAACTTTGTTTTTCAATTAAATTTGAAAAAGACATCCAATTGCCCCTGATTTTTCAGAATCATTTTGTTAACCAATAAAAATTCAAAGAAAATTACTTTAGTAGCCATCAGGTGGGCCAAGATAAGGTCAAATTTAGATATTTCATCGACTTGGATACGAAGATTAACATTGTTTGCAATGGCATTAATTTTTGAGCCACGGTCCAAGATCGTCTTTCTAACAACTAGTAAAATATTAAAGACATGATGGGGAGAAGCGGGAAGTTTCAACCTTGTTGACTATGACAACAGTCGCGACTATAAACAGACTCGCGACTATGGCAAGTATGTGGCTGTTATATGGTTAGCCACCAATACTTCTAAGGAAAATGATATTGCTATAATAAATTTTGCATAATACAGTTATACACTGTGTATTATAATTTGTATCTTTATTGTAAATGACTAATTTTTGTTGTATAAATATCACTTCCCATACTTCAATTCATATATGTTAGATAGTGGTGCGTTTCATTGGTAACCGTGTAATTGTTGGATGCTGATTGGTTGATTATCAAATAATGACGACTTGATTATTAACATGATTTGAAGTGATCTATACACGACATTTTTTAGCTATACCCAACAAATATATATACATTATATGATTGTACTGTACAGCTGTATAATGCATACAGTATTATGTATGGCTAAAAAATGTTGTGTAGGGATCATTTGCATTCGATAAATAGATAAGCAAAAACTACTATTTGAGAAACATTGGAATAAGAATGGAATGGAGAAAAATTCTGAAAATTTAAGATTCTTTGATGGGCATCTTTTAGGTTGGTTGCTTAGTTTAAACATTTACACTATAAAAAGCAATGGGTATTTTTTTTATGGGGATTCCTTAAAGTTAATTACAGTATAACTTTAGGAGTAAAGATGTTAATCTTAACCCTTGAATTAAAATCAAGGGTCAAGAATCAAATATCATCTTTAAATCTTGATCTTTAATTTCCATCCAAAGGTCAAGATGCTCTTAACTTTACCCCTAAAGTTATTTATAACTTTAGAGAATCCCCATCCAACTTTTTTTTTTTTTTTTCTAAAAACAAAGGAAAACTCAACCAAATATAAATACAATTCCAACTTTTGTTATTTAGCTCTTTAATCTGTAGTAACTTTTATCAACTTTATTGGATTTACAACGATAATGTCATGTCAACGAATGTATAAGAATTACCAATTTTGGTGATTTGTTTTACTTTGCTAAAGATTGTAATAGTGATACTTTTGATCAATTTCGGAATGCACTATCAAAATATGAAATATATCTTAGTATGTGGTTTTTTTATTATTGATTATTTTTTACACTTTTATAATGGTAATTGAAGTTTGTTTCAATGTCGTCTGCCATTTACAGTCCGGCCCAATAATATAGGGAATTAAGCGGTGGCTTTGGGCCACCATAAATACAAGCCCCCAAATCTTCTTCTGGTTTTTACTACATTTTAAAACTTTTGTATAAAAATGATAAACGACATGTCAGCTTCCTTTATTTAATACTATTTCTTTTTTCCTTTCATAGTTTCACAACAATATTTCCATGGGATGAAACTTGACCTGATTCCATCGTTAATATTATTTTTGCTTTCCCTTACTTGACCAGGTTACATTTCATCAACATCTAGGTAACATCTGTACCTTTGTTTTTTACTAGTTGATGAGATTTCAAAGCACAATGAAAAGCAGCAATGCAAGTGCTTTTCACAGTAATTAGGTAAAATAGGCCCCTAAAATCAATTTTCGTTTAAGGCCTCTAAAATGCTTGAGCCGGCAATGGCCATTTATATACACAACTTCAATTTCAGTGGAAATCGATTCACAAGTAAACTCTTGTCTACAGTTCGGGTAATATTTATTTGAAGCCAAGATCTTAGGGGGCGTTTGGTTCACTGAATATTTTGGGAAGGAATGAAATCTTTCAAAGGAATTGGAATTTGAAGGAATGGAATTTGATGGAATGTTTTTGATTTTTTGAAAATTCAAGTGATGGAATGAATGAAATTTCTTCCTCCATCCCCAAGAAATAGAGATTCCATCAAATGATGGAATGTTTACATTCATATGGAATGAGATTCCCTCTTCTTTGTGCAACCAAACGCACTAAGGAATGGAATTCAATTCCAATTCCATCAAATTCCATCAACCAAACGCGACCTTAAAGTTTCAAGTTTTCTAAAATACTAATCTATTTATTGATGGCTGGTCTCCATCACTCTATATGCATAATGGATTGGAACTCATTCACCAGTAAAGTTTCATTTGAGAAGGAAAAATAAGATGGTTGAGTACGTAATTGAGTGCCTTATAGATGAATCAAAATGGATTGACGTCGTTTAAAAGTAGCTAAGGAGTTGTCACAAGATATCAAAATTAAAAAAGGTATATGCTAAAATATGAATAATCGCTTTTGTATCAGTATTTTATGGTTTTAGGAATTTTAGCTTGAAAAACATATTTCAAATTTAAATACTCTCAATACCCATAAATGATATACTGCCGTCATTTTGGCACAAAAATGGTTGGTGGCAAAACCATATATAGTGTGTAACTTTTAGCCATATATAAGAACAAAAAATAAACCCTTCAAACAAATTGGCTGCTAATGGTCACCACATATGCTCACCACCAAGGCACCAGGTGTATCACCGGCTAAAATTGTGACCGCTCTAACAACCCATTGTCGTCGCTCATAGAGGACAAACCTGTAATTCAACCCAAAATGTATCACTATGATGATGACAAGAAAAATACAAAGTTAATATTTGGTTAGAGGGAAGTAAAAAGGTAACGTGGAGAGGTAGGGAAAGGATACTCGCCGTATTGTGAATTCGGTGGATGTGGTTTTTTGTTCACTTTTGCTTATCTATCAATCAACTCTTATCAATATTTAGACCTTTTTCTTCTTTTAAGTTTCGGAATAGAATATGTCTGAATTATCTTATAAAAAATTAGAGTTAATTACGTGATTCATCCATGTAATTTGTTTGTTTTCGTGGTTTATATCTCTTAACAAAAGTTTTGATGGAATAGGTTTAAACTATTCAGTTTATTAAATTAAGAGTTATAAAGAAAACTAAAGATATCAAGGATGTAACTCATTACAAAATTGAATAGTTTGAACCTATTAGACCATAAAAAAATATAAACCACAAAAACTAACAAACCACGGAAATGAATCCTACAATTGAGTCTAGTAAAAGTGAACTATGAGATATTATATTGATTCATTAAAGTTTACTATGATAACTCTATAGATATAAATATAAATATAAATTCATAGCAACAATTTTTACAAAGCTTTTTTAAATTACTATCTAACCCTTTTACTGTTGACTCGTTTAAACCATAATGTGAACTTTTAACAAATTAATTAATCTATAAAAAGTAATCGTAGCAACTTTTGTAACTGGTTTCTATGATTAACAGAAAGTCCTACCTCTAATCTTCTATTGTATATATTTATATTTACATTTATAAAAGGAGTGTAATCCCTATATGAAACTTGAGTACACAGTAAGAGCTTTTGAAGAGATTCGATCTCTTATGGAAGAGTGTAATTATAATATAGTAAGGAAATTTTGTTTCAAATTCTGTATGAAGTATATATAGTGGAAGAGTGGGTGCATGGAGATAGAAATAGTATCAAGATTCGGTCTTTAACTCCACGTCCTTTAATTTGCATTTACAATTCCATTTTACCTATCTACTAGCTAACAATCCCGGGTTTAACCCGGGCACTATATAAAATTTTAAAATAAAAAAGTTAAAAATATATATATAGTTTTTATAATTGATATATCATAACTTGGTTTGGAGATATTGAGCTGGCTAATATAATATATATGTATGAGTATTTATTGCATTACAAAACATAAAAAAAAATTAACAATCAAAAAGTAAGAATTTAAAATAAACATCTAATAAGCTAGCTATTTATCTTTAAATATATTACAATATTAAATATGACATATGACATCATAAATAAAATAAAACCTTTTTGAAGAAAAATATAGATTTGATACATAATATTTTTTCTAAAAATAATTTTAGAAGACAATTCTTCTTTATTATGTATAAAGATTTTTTTAAGTAGGCAATTACTTTTATTTTATGTCATTTAATTTTCTAATATATTGTAAAGTGACAAAGACATGTGGTCGATTTTTAGTGCGGAGGGACGATTCACCATGTACATTATTGTTTAGTTTTTGCGGATTTTAACAATTTTCAACATTACATGATATTCATTTTAACCAATACTAACACGTTTTGTTACCTTTTTCTAGGTGTTATCGATGAAAAAGGTAAAAAGCTTTATTTAAAAGACAAACGCGTCGTAAGAGTAATTTGTTTAAAGAAATAAATTATCATGTTTTAAGTAATTTCAGCTTATTTAACTTTATCCGATCTTGAATCTAATATATACTATAAGACAGTTGAACTAATAACTTATTGACCAATCAAATTGGTCAATGTCATCATATTGACTCTCGCTTATGTCATCATCTAGCTTAACTATAACATAAAAATTATAATAATCATTATCCAAAGATATTATTATATTAATATTTATATTAGTTTGTATAAAATTAATTTACACTTTTTTGTTTTCCATCAATAACTTACACTTTTTAGCCATCAACTTAAGGAGGTTTTTTCAAAAATTTAAAAAAGGTTACAAAAAGTATCTATATTATATTTAGTTTTCTAAAGTTACAATCGTTACTCAAATCAATAGTTCTAATTGTTATAAAAAAATATGAAAACAATCCTAATTGTTATCTATTTATGGGTCCGCATCACCATCAAATACATACTTGAATATCAAGTACATGATCAAAAGTATGTTTATATTCTATTTCTTAATTATCTTTCATAATAATATCACATTATAACTACAACTGGATTTAAAAAATTCTATAATAGATAAATTATTGTATCATGTGTCTTGTGGAATGACTACGACAAACAATTCCTTCAATATGTCTTAGCTAATAATGACAGTGACGAACCTATGATTATTGTACTACAACTTACAAAGTATAACACTTATAACCGTATATCTTCAAAATTATAATCTTTTATGAATTAAATGTGTGAAGATCTAATATTGATAATATCATAAACCTCGTGTCCAGTGTTGGACACGGGTCTAAAATCTAGTATACTTATATAAATATCTTTAAGGATATTACAAAAAACTCTAAAAAGTAATTTTTAACATATTTGTATACATTGTTTGAAAAATGTTTGGTGTTTCTAGAGAATGGTAATTGTTTTCCAGTTTTGCATATAACAGAAATACAAAGTAATTCCTACCTTTATTGAAGATTTCTACCCATGCACTCTATTAGTACCGAGTATTTTTTTTTAAAGGTGTATTTCGACTCAGATGTGGTTAGAGACAATTTTAACCAACAATCGTTGGACCTCACGAGATGCTAAGCATACGCTGCAGTCTTTCAACCCCCATCCTTGTGGAAAATTTCTAGATGGGAAACCCAAGAATTGTGTCAGCCGAGGCTCGAACCCACAACCTTAGGAGAAAACCCACCAGGGCCCCACATAGTGAAAAGTGTAAATACCCCTGGCCATATTTGATAGTATCATTACACAATACACATAAAGACCTTAAGTTTATATTTATATTAGATTTAATATCCGTACGATGTACGGACTCTTTCTGTATCCTATATAATTACTTTTCATACGAATCTCACTTCATACATGTGTAGGAGTGGATTATTAAGGGAGTTTTTGAGAGTCTTGGTTTCATCCTATGCATGCGTGGTTCGAGCTCCACATACTGCCTAATTAGATATCACTGTGGTGTCTTAAATGATAACTGCTAACTACTAACTCGCTGTTAAAAAAACTTTGAATAAATTAAACAAATATAAAATCAATTACTAACTTATAAATCCTACATGGAATCAAATTAATTGTTCGATATATACTTAAAATATTAATAAAGTACAAAAATTATAAAGTCAAGAAAAAAATTTCCAATGGATGGTACATATTAATCTACTCATTAATAATTGTTTCTAAAACTGATGCACAATATCGATATATCATAAATCAATTTAATAAAAAATACAAAAATTTGTTTTAATAAGAACATACTTTTTTGTAATGAATTAACACCATCTCAGTGGTTTAGGTTTCAATGGGTTTGAAAAAGATAGTGTTTTTCAATTCTCATAGTTGACTAATGATCGCTAATAGAGGCATATCGATGGATCTATCTATCTATATATTTTATTAATATATAAATATAAAATAAAATAATGAAACAACAATCCTATGCTAACTAGATCCATATCCGGTCGTTGACCGGGTTATTGTTACTCTCTTATAAAAAAAACCACCATTACATATTTTCAACTGCGTATTTTAAAATACCCAAAATACATTTAACTTTCAATACAATTCAACTTACACCACTCTTACCCAAAATATCCTTAAAATATTTACTATATATTTACAAACCAACTCTCTCAATTATTTACTAATTTAAATATTTTTAAATTTATATAGAAAATAATACTTAAAGATGTGAGGATATATTTGTAACAACTGTGTAATTTGTTTTTTGTCGATGAGCATGAACATGCGAAGGATATGTTGGTGGGTGGGGGGGATTTATAATTTTACTTTATGTTTCTTTGAATGCATACAAACTTTTCATGAAAGAATCACCACCCTCATGAAATACTTGTATTCCTGTAAGTTCGAAGTGACTGTCATTACAACATTATTTATTAGATGTTTAAAGAACTAAGCTAAGATTAATTTGGTTGTGAATGTAGATGGCCTAATTATCAAGTATAACTATTTTAACTATAGTCACTAAACATGCATTTAACTTTGGTAACTACCACAATTAAAAAAGTGTATTAAATAACGTTGTTATCTATTGTAAAAAAAAATTGAAGTTGACTATTACTATCAATTATCAATTTTGATATTTCGTGTTGTACCTATCTATTTTTATCAAAAATAGTTTTCTCAAGTATACATATCTATATTATAACTAAAATGGTATCAGAGCCAGGTTCGATCCTGGGACCTGTGGGTTATGGGCCTCACCTACGACCCTATAATCCACACAAAATGGATTTTTGGTCTACTCCTTGCACATTCTTGGGGTATAGCACCTCCCATCACGGGTATCAGTGTTTTTACCAGGAGTCTGAGCGTCTCTATTTTGCTCGTCATGTCCGTTTTAATGAACACTTCTTCCCATTTCATCAACCCACCTCGCCACCGACATCTACCTCCCAACCAGACGAATACTTCTCGTCTTATCCATCACCTCCACCTCCTATGATCAACCAAGTTTCCAATGAGTCAGCTGAAAATATTGATTTACCACCTCCACTTGAGCCCACAACTACACTCATTCCTCTTGTGTCACCAGTACAACATCCTTCATAACCCGCACGACTTGTCGATCCTATTCCCTCCTCTGGACCCTCATCACCACCCCAGCCCACTACACGTACACGTCCTTCAAATCTTCGCCAAAATCCGCCTAAAACAAAATTTTTTGATCCATTTGCGAATCATACCTCCATATCTCTTTCCGAATCTGAATCCGCTACCTTTGTTATTGCTAACAAGAACCCTCTCTGGCGCAAAGCCATGGAGGATGAATATTCAGCTCTAATGAGAAACAACACATGTTCATTAGTGCCACGTATTCCTGGAAAAAATGTAGTTGTTTGCAAGTGGGTATACAAAGTTAAACGTGATCAACGGGGGGTTATCACTCGCTATAAAGCTAGACTTGTTGCTAAGGGATTTCACCAGCAGTCTGGCATTGACTACACTGACACCTTTAGCCCGGTTGTCAAGGCTACCACTATCCGTGTTGTTTTATCCATTGCTACAGCTAACCATTGGCCCTTGAGACAATTAGATGTCCAAAATGCTTTCTTACATGGTGTTCTTAAGGAAACAATGTATCTACACCAACCTACAGGTTTTGTTGACAGGTCAAAACCTGATCATGTGTGTTTATTGAACAAATCATTGTACAGTCTAAAGCAAGCACCGAGAGCGTGGTTTCATCGGCTCTCTCAGGCTCTTTATCACATCGATTTTAGGGGATCCAAAATCGATCCCTCGCTTTTTATCTATTGTGCTCGTGGTACAGTGTTGTATATGCTAGTGTACATTGATGAAATTATTTTGAAAGGTAACAACCATTTGGTGCGTGATCAAGTTGTTCATCAGCTTAGCTGTGCCTTCACTATTCAAGACATGGGGACTTTGTCCTATTTTCTGGGTGTGGAAATCACACGTACAGGTTTAGATTTGTTTCTATCTCAATCCAAATATATTAAGGATCTTTTGGAACACGCAAATTTATCCAATGCTAGACCGGTTCCATCTCCACTTTCTACATTTGTGGTTTTGTCGAAAGGTGATAGCACTGCTTTCTCGGATCCAGTCAAATATCGAAGTATTGTTGGGGGTCTCCAGTATGCTACACTTTCGAGGCCTGATATCGCATTTGCTGTGAACAAAGCATGTCAATACATGCATTCCCCGACTAAGAATCATTGGTCAGCTGTTAAGCGTGTTCTTCGTTACTTACAAGGGAAATCTGGTTACGGATTACGCATCTCTAGCAACTCATTGACTCAGTTACATGCTTATGCCGATGCCTCCTTCAATGTTATTAATGCCTACTCTGATGCTTATTGGGCTGGTTGTTCAGATGACCATCGATCCACGGGGGGATTTGCTATATATATAGGATCTAATCTTGTCTCTTGGTCTGCTAGACAACAACGCATTGTATCTCGGTCATCCACAGAGGCTGAGTACAAGGCTATGGCTGACACTGTCGCCGAACGTACATGGCTTCAATCTCTACTTCAAGAATTGCGCATTCCTATACACACTACTCCAACATTGTGGTGTGACAATCTAGGCGCTAATTATTTGTCAGTTAAGCCCGTCTTTCATGCTCGCACAAAGCATGTGGAAATTGATTTTCATTTTATACGAGAGAAGGTTGCTCAAGGAAATTTGTCAGTAAAGTTCATATCTTCACATGATCAGATTCCGGATGTTTTTACAAAGGCCTTATCTTCAGATCGGTTCATGCTATTGCGATCCAAGCTAAGAGTCGCACAACGGCCTTAGCTTGAGGAGGCGTATTAAGATAGAATTAGTTTCTATATTATTACCTTCCATAATAATAGTTTCCATGTATTAGGTTAATAGACTCTATAAATACAACCTCTTGTAATCCTCATAATCACAATCAAATACAATAACCTACAAGGTTTTTCAGGTGCTTATCATCTTCAACAGCAACCAATACTGTAAGGGGATTATTAATCGTACCAGTTTATCTTACAACATCTCGAAAGTAGTTGTTTGGATTTTATGATCGAGAAGTAGCAGCAGCAGATAGCGGTGGTGGTTGATTTTAACTTAGGGTTAAGTGCACGGAAATGTAATCAACTAAGGCCGAAAAGTTATTGTGTGCATGAACTTACATAACGTTTATTGTATACATGAACCCTGCTATTTTTCTATTGTATAACAAAACCGGCTAAAGGTTTGATGTGGGCTGGCTAGGTGCATGAAAATGTAATAAACTATGCCCAAAAAGTTATTGTATGCATGAACTTACAAAACCTCTATTATTGTATCAAGATTTTTATAATTTCTACTTTTTCATCAGTGATTGTGTTTTTTATTCATTTATTTGACATCATCATCATCAAGATATAGAGATCCGATTTTTTTTTATTCTTATGGTTCTAAATTCTGATGAATGTATGTAGTAAGAACTAGTTTCTTGACCCCGACGGGACGTTGCCTGGGATCAACACTGCGTCATGCAAGCATTTATACATACAACAGTACCTAAAAGTTTGGACACTTAAAATTTACTATAGTTTAGTTAAAAACCTTAAAATAAGAGATAGACAGTAAAGAAAAAAAATTGATGATTAAAGTTAGAAACCCAAAGTTAATTGATAAAAATTAAAAACTTTAAAACTAAACTATAATTAAGTTTGTATACAAAAAGTTGGACTAAAGTTAAAAAATCAATAAGTTAAGTGGTACAAATAAGTTAAAAGCGTTAATATAAGAGACAGAAGAAAAAAATAAAAACAAATTGATGATTAAAGTTAAAATCAAAAGTTAATTGATAAAAATTAAAAACTTTAAAAGTAAATTATACTTGTATATAAAAAGTTAGACTAAAGTGATAAAACCTAAAAGTTAAGTGATAAAAATAAGAAACTATAAAAATATATAATCGTTAAAAAAAAATGCAGAAAATGACAAAATAAGAATAAGACAAAATTGCTGACGTCATGCTTTCATCAGCAGCTAAGAATTCACAAGGGTTACCGGCTAAGGGAATAGCAAGTCAATCGTGTATTCTATAACGTTTCTGGATTTGTTCATGCATACAATAAACGTTCTGTAACTCATGCACATAATAATTTTTCGGCCTTAGTTGATTACATTTACGTGCACTTAACCCTTTAACTTATGAAGATCGAGAGTAGTGATGGACTGGTGGTTCCAAATTTTCTGAATACAATAAAACAAACCTAAAGTTCGTGCACACAATAACTTTTTGAGATTAGTTAACTGCATTCCGGCGCACTTAGCCCAATAAAAAAAATATAATCAACCAGATCTAGATTATGAGATAACTAATATATTAGGGCATCCCCAATGGCATCAACCTATCAATGACTTTTTATTATTTTCATACCACCAATTTATAATGTTAAATTAAGAATGTTAGATAAAGTTATATTAATATAATGTATTTATAAGTTGGTGTGAGTGTTTTTGAAAAAAAGTCTTTCATCAAATAGGTTAAGGATTCTCAATCTTTTGATGCAAAAAGTTGTCTTTCGCAATGGTAATAAGCCTTTCAATGACTTATTAGCAAAAAAAAAAAAAAAAAGCTTTTGATCAACCCACCATTGTAGATGTTCTTATATCAACAATCAAATTGTAAGAACAGAGCTTTACCGACTGAGCTATATCCTTCTGAGCTGAAAACTAACATACCATGTATTGTAAAAATAAATACTTTGGATTAGTTGTATTCACCATTATAGACTTTTAGTGAATCGCAATTATATAGGCCGCTCACCCATTTTAAGTTTACTTTCAAATGGGCCAATGCGTTTAGTTATTATTATACATATTATATTATATATATACTAAAAATTTATGTAAATATACAAAGACTTTATGCGTGAAATATACAAGCATTTAAAGCAGATACTAATTTTAACTAAATTTCGTTTTAACCCCTAAATTTTAACCAAAAATTTTTTTAACCCCTAAAATTTCTATTTTTTAACTTTTATCCTACATCAAAGTTTTCGCTTTTATTTTCGTGACACTAAACTTTTAGGTTCTCATGTTTTCCTCAAATAACTTTCACACAGTTACGAGTTTACTTTTAAATATTTGGTCTTTGATTATTTTCAGTTAGGTGCTTTATGCGTGTAATGTACAAGCTTTAACGTTATGCATAGAATATACAAGTTCTTATAGGACAATAAATTTTACGAATTTTCATTTTAACCTCTTAAACTTTCTATCTTTTAACTTTTGCCCCCATATTAAAGTTTTCGTTTTTATTTTCTTGATACTAAATTTTTGGGTTCTCATGTTTTCATCAACTAACTTTCACCATTTAGTTTTGACCTTTTTTATTCGTCTTTTTATATACATAACATTTTTAAATTTGTTCCACATCAAAGTTTTCGTTTTTATTTTTTTGACATTGATTTTTTGGGTTCTCATGTTTTCATCAAATAACTTTCACATGGTTACGATTTTACTTTTTAAACATTTGGTTTGACTATTTTTATCCATTTTTTTTATATATATATATAACGTTTTTAAATTTGCCTTACATCAAAGTTTTCATTTTTATTTTCTTGAAACTAAATGTTTGGATTCTCATTTATAATATACTAAAAAGCTATATGAGTGTACAAGTACGTTTTGCGTGTAATGTACAAGTTTTCAATCTTTTAACTTTTGCCCCACATTAAAGTTTTCGATTTTATTTTCTTGACACTAAATTTTTGGGTTCTCATGTTTTCATCAAATAACTTTCACCTGGTTACGATTTTACTTTTAAATATTTGGTTTTGACTATTTTACATAGCGTTTTTTAAATTTGCCTCACATCAAAGTTTTCGTTTTTATTTTCTTGCCACTGAATTATTGGGTTCCCATGTTTTCATTAAATAACTTTTACATGGTTACGATTTTTACTTTTTAGAAAGCATATCCCGCGGCAATGCACGGGTACTATAACTAGTATATACTAAAAGAGTGACCCGGCACAAACCCCGATTCATTTTTTTTATTATAGTTATAATTAATTTCAAATTGAAAGTTATAAGAATCTATTAACTGTACCTGTCTTTTTATTTGAAAATGAGGCTTATGATATATTATATTAGATTTGTTTAGTTTGTGTGTTTTTCTTAATGTTTTTATGATTTTGTTGTTATCTTACTTTATATATTAAACATTTTTTTGTGTTATACATGATTTTGTTTATCTTTACAAGGTAATAATATTAAAATCATTTAATAAATATCACTTTTGATGTTAATAGTTCAAAAAAAGAAACAACATTTTTTGTGTAAATATGTAACTTATCTCTACTACATTATAAAGCATTTTCTGCCTCCAAAATTTCAACTTTCAACAAGTGAAAACTCTAATATATCCCTATCACTTATTCATAATACCTTAAAATAAATATCAACCACTCATTTTTTTTTCTCTTCTCAAATCTCAACCACTCATTTTTTTCTCTCATCCATAAATTTCTCTAATTCATTCAAAATCTTTTATCTCAAAAACCGTAAATCGATAAATTATAAAAGTTATATGGATGTTCTTAAAATTATATGCTCTTTCATTAGAGATGTCATTCGATATACTTTCGACGAATTTTTAAATCCGAGGGTGGAACCCGTACGGCTTAGGCATTTGGTTATCACACTCTATTACATATCAAACCTATGACCTATCACAACCTATGACCTATCACCCTACCATCTTACCGCCGCAACACGCGGGTACTTACTCTCGTTTAAAATATTATATCTATATCTGTACTATCTAATAAAACAAACTTGCTCTTTTTTTTCCCTTACATTTTTTGTCTTTTAAAAACCAAAAATACTCTTCTTCTTTATGTTATCTACTATATTTGAGTGAGAAAGTAGGTATTGATAGGGAAAGTATTGCTCTTTTTTTTCCCTTAAATTTTTTGTCTTTTAAAAACCAAAAATACTCTTCTTCTTTATGTTATCTATTATATTTGAGTGAGAAAGTAGGTATTGATAGGGAAAGTAGGTATTGGTAGGGAAAGTAGGTATTGATGGGGAAAGTAGGTATTGGTAGGAAAAGTAGGTATTGGTGGAAAAAGTAGGTATTAGTGGGGAAAGTAGGTATTGGTAGAGAAAGTAGGTAAATGAGAGAGAAAGTAGGTATTAATATAGAATTAGATTTTATATATATGAAAGAGTTAATTACAAATGAGGGTGGAAGGAGATATTTATACATTTCACTAATTAACATTAACACTCCTTTCACTAATATAATTTTACAATTAAACACCATAAATTATAAAGCTAACAATCTCCCCCTTGGTGTTGAATTGTAACTGATGCATCGTCTTCGGTCTTTAAAAATAAACATGATGAGCCCATTTGTTGAAAATATTCAATGTTGAGTGGACTTTGAAGCTTTCTCATTGTCTTCAATGTCTTGTATCAGCCTTGATTTTGAATCTTCTCAACAATCATATACATTTGACTATGACTCTCTAAATCTTGATCTTCTCTTGCAACTTTGAATACTTTTGGAAGCATCTTTGAAATCTTGGTAACTTTTGAGCTTTGACTACTTGAACTTTTGAATGTTGATTTCAACTTGATGTTGCTTGGAGAAGTAACTTGAATCTTTGAGTAGAGTGCAGAAGCTTGGTTTTGACTTTGAATTCTTTGAGTTCTTATGTTGTGCGGAAGCTGGGTTATCATTAAATTCTCTTGGCAATGCGGAAGCTTGCTTTTGGAAGGTGGAAATTTGGTTTGACTTTAAAACTTACATTTCTTGATCTAACTTTTCATCGAATCAACAATCATCATGGAGCATTTTATCCCTTGATCAATTAATTCTTGCTCCCCCTCAAACAAACAACTATCTCAGAGCAACTTATCATTTCAATGATTTATCTTCAACTTCTAGCTCCCCATCAAACAAACAATCATTTCAGAACATTTTTATTAACTAAGCAATTGATGAGTTCACTCTTGCTCCCCCTTAAATGAACAATCTCTTTTCAATCTCAAACTCTTCTCATCATTGAACAATGCTCATTTTTCTAACAACACTTTATATTATCTATCATGTACTTTCCCAAAACTAAAAACATCTTGAATTTTATCTTTTTAAAATCAATCTTTCAACTTTCTCGAAACAATCTTTCAACTTGTAAAGATAATTATTCACTCCCTTCACCTAAACTAATGATCCTTTGAATAACCAAACAAAAACAATTATCATCAATCAAGTATCAATAAATCAAACTCTACCTATAACCTTGAATTCTATCTATCAATCATTTACCCATTTCTCCCCCTTATGATGAATATGTGAAACGTGTTCATCATACAATAATGATTGATAGCATAAACGGTATATGGTGTTTGTGTTCTTTGTGTTTGTGTAAAGAGAAATGAAAACCGGATGAGAATGATCCGTTAACACAACCAAAAATCAAAAAGATTAATGGTGTGGCCTAAAAATATAATGACTATTTTTAGGACTTCCCATTATCGTCGAGAAATGCACAAAGCTTATCTCTAAATGGTTCAGTCTATGGCTTCTCAACCAATAGATTGCTTTAAAGAATGTAGAACATGGTCAGTGTCACAAAGGCGTATCGATAACCATGTTTAACTTTCCTCAAAGACTTTGGGAAATAAATAAATCCGAGGTCACATAGACTTCTCGTTAACTCGACAAATTCATAAAATGAAAATGTGAGACCTACATTCAACGTTGAAAAAGATGTTAGCATTGGTAGGATTTCCATTCGATCATCGTGGAATATCAAAAATATGATATCACTACGAATGTTCCGGCAATATCACAAAGATATGCAATGTCACAAAAACATATAAATATTCGATGTGTCCTAGGAAAAGAATGTATCAAAGCATGATATATCAACAAATTCTAGACTCAATAAGTGATCAAATAAAGTCGGGGACCGGAGCAGAGTGTCTCCCTTTTTCAATATCAACATTTTCCAAATGAAGAGTCGATAGAAATGTGAAAATCTCCGTGCAAATGAAACAAGTATTTGTTAAGAAATACTTGAGTGGCTAGTTAAAGATGTGCATTGCTTCACTGGGTCCATGAAGTCTTATTCAATATCGAGAAATCAACAAATGAAATCCGATAGGAACGTGTTGACCCGACTTTTGAAAATTTCGATGAGGGCTTTTATTTGTTTTAGCCCTTTCTCACATCATTATTTCACCGTAACCTCTCACTTTTCGACTACTCCCTTATGTCCTATTTGCACAAACGACATCATCACTCAAAAAACCCTTAGAATCTAAAATTGAGAATTTAACTCCGGGGTTAGATCTCATCGGCGATGACAAGATCATGGAGTATTTATGAGTAGCCTAAACTCTCATGTGCAAATCTAACACCGAACTTCAATAAAGATGATCGAAATGGTTTGAAAATAATCCAAAGTGTTCAAAAAATCGCCAACGAGTTTGATCACTCGGAAGTTTTGGTTTAATAAACAAACTCCCCCTAAATATATGCATGATTTGAACAAAGTGTTTGCATATAAGGGGTGAGTAAAAGGTTTTGAAGTTTCGCACAAATATTAAAAATGAGACTACAAAGGTAGTACACAAAGGCGTTCGATACCTTGCATCTCATCCTAATACTTATGAAAAACTAAAAGACAAGATATATAAAACAAATGATGAAAAGAGAAAATATGTTTGGATTTTTCTGAAATAAGAAAATAAAAAACTTTTTGTATTTTTCTAAAAATAAGAAAGTGAAAATCGTTTTGAATTTTTTTTTTAAAATTAAGAAATTACAAAAACGGTTTTAGCACGGTTTATACACTGATGTGTGCATAAGCCATTATTCATCAAATCACTTAGAAATCACTTTTGGAACCCACTTGAGATTGGGTCCAATGGTTTTTGAATTTTTAAAAGACCAAATGTAAGTCTCATTGATTTGATGAATCGAAGTTGCATTCCATGGAGAACTAAAACCCGGTCCGATCTAAGTTCGCCGGAAAACTCACCTACTCGCCGGAAAACTCAACCATCATCAAAAATCACCAAATCGAAAAACTGAAACTATCACCGTGTTCAGAATAATATCGCGAACAAAACCTGATAACTGTATGAATGAATCGTTGAAGAACACCGAAGAAATCGAAGAGAAAATTTGTGGGCGATATTTCCGAGGTGAATACACGATGAACAATGAAAAACCAGATCTAAAAAAATAGAGAAACTCTTTTGTTTTTGTTTTTTTTTATATTAATTATTGAAATTGTTATTAGTGGAATCTGCTCTTGAAATCATCACGTGAAACTATTGTTGCAAAAACGAAACACACAACTATTGACTTTTTTTTTTGATTAATATGAATTGAAATCTAGAAATCATGGAAATTTTGAACTGAAAATCGAAATTAATCACGGATTAATTAATATTACCACAAATCCACACACAATCGATACTCAGAAACACGAATCAGCTTATAATCCATCAATAACAGAAAAGCAGATCTAATAATAAAATTTGATAAATAAGCTCAAATTTGGTAAAATCAAATCACGGATTAGGTTGATCTACTCCCATAGGCTCTGATACCAATTGTTATCTATTATATTTGAGTGAGATTATAGGTATTGATGAGGAAAGTAGGTATTGGTGGGGAAAATAGGTATTGGTAGGGAAATTAGGTAAATGAGAGAGAAAGTAGGTATTAATGTAGAATAAGATTTTATATATATGAAAGAGTTAATTACAAATGAGGGTGGAAGGAGATATTTATACATTTCACTAATTAACTGTAAGTCCCAACTATTACTAGATGGGTGCTGAAGACACCTCTATGTCGATGGTGAGTGAACTTTGCAACACAATCAATTAATCTAGATATGACCAGTTTAGATTGATTGTGTACCAGGTTAACTGGAGTAAATGTATTAAGGTGACAGAATACGTAAATTAATACAATGCAATAATATAAATGTCAAGTATATAAATTGGTGAGACAATATGTAATTTTCAAGTGTATTTTATTTATTGATTGTTTAAATAAAATATAAGGTTGTTGCGGAACCAAGATAATACATGAATGTAAATATCCTAACAACCCATGAATTACAATTGATCTAAACTTGGAAATTCTCCTAAACAATCGAAACACTTAAAGTTGTGAAATGTTCCTTTTTGCGATTGAGAGAATGTTGCACAAGTTCACCAATATTGCAGAATATATGTATTTGCAAAGTTGTTGAAAAAGCTTGTGCAGCGACCTCTATTTATAGTCGAAGATTGAGCATGGGGATCTCAACTTCGACGTACAAATATGGTTGACAGCACACAAAAGTATTGTTTAAATAATCCTTTGTGTGTGCTAAATAAAGTAAGACAAAAGGCTACTTTATTCAACCACTCTACATCTTTGCACCTTTATCCAGGAACAATACCATTGTCCGGTTAAAAGAATGTAGAGTAAAAAGGTCCTCCTCGTAATCAGTGTAAAACTTTGTAAGAGCATTTACACTGGAGGATTCTCCAGTTGATTGATCTGGTAGATTGTCAACTGGGCTTCGCTTCCATTGCCAATCTCTGTCTTCCATTTGTTGTCTTTGACTTCAACTGGAAGGTCTTCAGATTCTAGTCTTCAGATCTCAACTGGAGGAAGTCATCAGTTGCTAAACCTGTACAATGCAACTGGACTTCTAATATTTCGGACAATTCTGCATGCTCTCCAGATGTCGCTGGAGAGCTCCAGTTTAGCTTAAACTGGACCTAACAAATTCCCCCTAATTGTCCTGAAATATTGCCAAGTATTTCAAACTTGTTTCTATACAAGTTTAAGTTTGAAATACTTGAGTTTGATAAAACATATTAAGTTTCCAAGACATTTTTATAGATCATCAAATGTCTTGGATTTTGTTTTAATTGATTGTAGATCTTATCAGATATCTTACTTGTGAGTTACATTCTGGCAACTTGTATATACACAACATTTACAAAGAAGTTACAAGAAAGTAAACAAAATTACAAGCAGATAGATAGAAGGAAAACTTAAATAGATGGCCCTTCACCAGTTTTCCTTCTTTTTGTAACTGATGAAATTGGCTGTGTGTCCTCAAGATCAAGGCCTAATCTTTCCTCAATGTTTTCCTTGAACTTGATAAGATTTTGCAATACGTATTCCCAGCCCTTTTCAACCTTGTTCTTCCTCTGCCTCCCTTCCAGCAGCCTCAACATCTCTACATGCTCAGAATGACCATACTGATGGACATCCGGGTTCTCAGTCGTTCTCTTAGGTCCACTAAAGTATTATACCTCAACAACAAAATGCTTAGCACCAGGCTTGATCGAAACTTTAATATCAGTAATCTTACCTCTATTGTGCCTTCGACGCTGTACATCAGACAAATATGTGCGAGCCTCAGATTCATTTGTCAGTTTAATCTTGCTCGTGCTCAGCTTTTGAGTAGCAGCTCGAATATCATCAGTTGTGGGTTCAGATGGTTCTACCCAAGTCCTTAGATTTGCATCCCTTGGCAAAGCCTTTTGTTTTCTTCCTTTGGACTTGGGTGGATTCAACACTTTGGTGATCGCCTTCTTTACCTGCTCAGTTCTCTTGAGAATCCCTTCAGACCTAATCTCTCTGGCCTTTTCCACCGACACATTCAAACACTTGGCATCCAGTTCAGCCTCATCATCCTGATAGTGTTTGTCCAGTTCAACTTCAAGCATCTCCTTCAGTGCATTGACTATCCTTGGATCTTTTTTGATTTTTTTGTATTCAACAAGTGTCAAGCCAAGGAGTTGAGCATCAGTAATATCAACAAGAGGGGTTGGAAGATTTTTTCTTGATTCAAATTGGTTTACTTTCATCTATTTCTTCCTTTCCTTGACCAGGTATCCCACTCTTACTAACTTCTGACTGTCGCTTTCAGTAACTGGAGGCAACAAATCAACATTGCCAGTTTCCAACATGGGTGCATCGGTGGCCGGTTCCATAGATTCATCAGCAATGGCCTTTCCCTTATCAACACTCCCCTTCACCACATCATCAAACACTTCAAACACCTGCTCACCAGTCTCAGTACTGGTAGCAACCACCATCTCCTTCCCTTTACCTGAAGTCTCCACAAGAGTGCGAGGGGCATGAACAGACCTTTCCCCCTTGGCAGCATCTAGTCCTTGCCTGATAGCATCAAAATCGGCATGACTGGAGGGCAAGCGATCTAGAGGCTGCCATGATTGCATTGTCTTGCACTCTTTGAATACTCCACAGATCATGCGAACTGTCCTCCACAGATGATTGATCTCCTGAGACTGAGTCATAACGTTTCCACTTGTTTGCTCTTGACTCCTTAAGATTTGTTTGAGTATGGAGAGATCATCTGGAGAAAGCCCAGTTGCAGGGACTTCCTTAACTCCTTCAGGAACAACCTCCCTTCCTTTGCCAACTTCAGTGGTTAGATCAGATATAGCAATTGAGTGTTCAGACACTTTGCTGGCCAGCGTATCCAGACTGCACCTCAACCGATCAATCTCAGATGTAATTGGAGTGAGATCGACCTGGGGCGCTGCAATCTTGGTGATCTCAGACATCACCTTTTCGATCAAGTTATTCTCACTGGCAGCCAAAGTTTTTTCGATATTAAGACCCACTGAAGAGGCCAACTGACTTCCAAGCTCCGTCACATCTAGGCCAGGTTTGTTACACAGCTCTTGCACCTGCCTTTCCAGATTTTTAATATCAACCTCTGATGATCTAACAATACTGTTCAGCAGGTTGGATATTGAAGATGTGACTCCAGATTGAGTCAGTGCGAATGTCTCCCTTAAAGATGTTGCCAGTTGGTTGGAGGATTCCACTAACTCGTTCAGCTTGCCAAACACCAAGTCCTCATTGGCAGAGAACTTGTTGATCCCCAGGTCAACCACTTTAATATTTTGCAAATGATCCTTTTGGTACCTGGAGAGGGACTTGGTGTTTTTATCAAGTGTCTTTTGAATCTCTTCCACCCAGCCCTGAAAGCTACAGGTGCAACTGGACGAGGTATGACAATATCTGGTTCTCCAGTTGCAGTAGCGTCAGTTGATAGAAGAGGAGGGGTTGTAGAAATGAAGGGAAAAGATTCAATTTGTCGTTCATGCTGAGAATGCTCAGGTGTGAATGACGGCAACGGTGGTGTTAGGATGTGTCTATTTCTAGGCACACCCATAGAAGAAAGTAGTTGGCGAGAGGCGAATATAGGAGGTATATCTAAGCTTTGTAAATTTGTTGAAGAAACTGAAACATGTGGTTCTTGGGGTTGACCAAGGAGAGAAGGGAGCTGATCAAGTACAGTTGCATCAGCCATCTCCTGGTCAGATTCAGTCTCAGATGAGTCCGAAGACTCAAGCTGAAACTCACCCTCATTTATGCCAAGATCCATAAATGTTGGGGGTGGCTGAACAAGTTGTTCAGACTCCTGATGACCAGTTTGAGTAGCCTCAATGGTTTCATCAGTTAAGGGATCCGTTGCCAAGGCATCTTCTCCCTGGACAGAGGTAACTGGTGCCTCAACTACAACTGCTCTATCCTCAGTTGCAATATCACTGGCTGCAGCTTCAGAGACCACAGTCACAGGTTGTGACTGGTCAGATGTAGCAAGTCCTGATCTGGATCTCCTTCTGCTTTTGGAAGATCTCCTTGCTTTAGGAACCGCCTGGACTCCAGCTTCTGCCACAGTCACAACACCGGCAAACGAACTGGTGGGTTCCTCATATTTTGAGGCCCGCCCAGTTGCCTTTCTGACTCACCAGATGGTGGTGCATCAGTTCGAGAGAATGCAAAAATCATTCTCGGGGAAATCTGGACTTCATCAGAAGTGGACACCAGATTGTCCAGATTCCTTAAAAGTTCTGGCACAGAGAACAAGGATTGTGTATTGTTATATTCTTCTCTGCCCAGAATATGAATGAAACAGAGGGACAAAAATCTTGAGAAGGGGACACAAGGACCCCTGTTGCCTTTCAACTTAAACACCAGGCTTCTGAACAGGATACCAGCAAAATCCACCCTCAGTCCATTCCAAAGGCAATAAGCCATCTCTGCCTGGAAGGAGTTTATCTGGTCCAATCCACCAGAACTCCCTCCCAAACTTTCCACCAAGTGGACCATAAAGAACTTTCAGGATGGTGAAAGCCCTCTCATAGTAGTGGACCCCTTGGTCTTCAAAACATCCCCCTCCATCATCTCCTTATTCCCCATGTCAAGGAAGACTTGACGAAAATTTATATTGGAGGGAATCACCACTGGACTTTCATTATGTCTCCAGTAGTTGAGGTTAAGGGCTTCCCTCATTGTTTTAGCGATGATGGTACACGGGACTGACCCATCCTTTAAAGAAAAGGAGATGGATGAGCAGTCCTCTGAAAGAGAAGCAGTGTACCAGAACTCGCACAAGTAGTCGTGAAACAGCTTGTTTGGGTTCAAAGAGAAAGCATCGCTGAGGGGAGAAATCCGAAGAAAGGATTGGATTTTCCCTATGAGAGAGTCAGCGGCCTGGTGCCCTTGAAGAGATGCCATTGGATTATTTGGATTTAATTTGATAAGTTTAGAACTAATGGGAGCACCAGTGGCACGAGTAACATTTTTGTGATGGAGTATACTCAGTGGTGAGTAAATTCACATCACGAGAACGAGATGAAGAAGAAGATGATTTAGGAGCCATTTGTGATATTGGATTTAGGGTTTTGGACTTAAAGAAGAAAGAGAGAAAGGGATCTCGAATTGTGAATGATTGGAAGAGTAAATGAAAGGAATTTTGAGTGAAGTAAATGAGACGGATATTTGGTGGGGGTATATATAGGCAGTAAAATATTGCCAAGATATATACGAAAAGATATTTTTAGTCCCCAAATTTTGAAATAATTTGTAAAAAAAAATTGATTTTCAGAAATTTTGAGAATTCAAAAATATTTAATAACTCCCATCAAGCATTTAATGCTACGACAGCTGGTATTCCCACTCACCCACTAACTTCATCAATACCCATAAAAAAGTGCAGTACATTTCAGCAAAAAAGTCTTGACACGTAAGACATGTCAGGTGACGTTTGTGAGTGCGAGGTGAGCACTCGAGTAACATCACGTGTCACAAGTATCCACCAAGTAAAACATAACGTTATGAAATCTGGCTGACCACCATTTTGAGACAAGACCAAACTAGCGAGCTGGAGAAATTTTTTTCAGATGCCAGTTTCAACTGATGACTTTCAGTTGCATTTTTCAATAAAAACAAATTTTATTTTGAAAGATATTTTGAGTCTTTTCCCCCTAAAAATGTGATCCATTTGATCAATGACTAGTCTTTGAGTACATCAAGGCGTTCAATCTCCAACCAATCAATGATCACCTGGACCATCCTCAACTGAAGGGCCTCTCCAGTTTAATGAGGATTTAACATACCCTGTTCACTGATGAGATGTTTAAAACTTTTCTCATCAAGAGGTTTTGTAAAAACATCAGCTAACTGTTTATTAGTGGGGATGAAATGTATTTCAATGTCTCCTTTCATAACATGATCACGAATGAAGTGATACCTGATATCAATATGCTTTGTCTTTGAGTGCATCACTGGGTTGTGAGATATAGCAATTGCACTGGTGTTGTCACAAAAGATTGGGGTTCTTGTGACTTTCATACCATAATCAAGTAACTGGTTTTTGATCCAGAGAATCTGGGCACAGCAACTGGCCGCAGAAATGTATTCTGCCTCAGCAGTAGACATTGAGACCGAAGTCTGCTTCTTACTGGTCCAACTCACCAGTTTTCCCCCTAGGAAGTGACATCCACCAGTTGTGGATTTTCTATCAATCTTACAACCTGCATGATCTGAATCTGAATAACCCATTAGATCCAACCCTGAGCCTTTGGGATACCAAAGACCAAGGCTAGGGCACCCTTTCAGGTACCTGAAAATGCGTTTAACAGCATGCAAGTGTGATTCTTTTGGATTTGCCTGAAATCTGGCACATAAGCATGTTGCAAACATTATATCTGGTCGACTGGCAGTTAAATACATCAGTGAACCAACCATTCCACGATATTCTTTTTGGTCCACTGGTTTGCCATTTGGGTCAGAGTCCAAATTTAATGGAGCTGAAATAGGTGTGGTTTTAGATTGGATAGAATCATATTTGTATTTTCTTAACAAATCTCTGACATATTTTTCTTGGTTAATAAAAATATCATCCATGGTTTGTTTGATTTGTAAACCTAAGAAAAATGTTAATTCACCCATTAAACTCATCTCATATTCTTGAGACATAATTTTCGAAAACCTTTTACACATTTCATCATTAGTTGACCCGAATATAATATCATCAACATAAATTTGTGCCAGCAAGATATTACCTTTTTCTTTCAACATAAACAAGGTATTATCTATTGCACCTCTTTGAAAACCATTTTTGAGAAGATTTTTAGTTAGAGTGTCATACCAGGCTCTTGGGGCTTGTCGAAGACCATACAAAGCTTTGTTCAGTCTATATACCCAATGAGGATGCTTTTCATTTATGAAGCCTGGAGTCTGCGTAACATACACTTCTTCTTCCAACGTGCCATTCAGAAACGCACTTTTTACATCCATCTGGAAGACCTTGAATTGCAAGTGAGCAGCATAAGCCAAGAAAATTCTGATGGCTTCAAGTCTTGCAACTGGAGCAAAAGTTTCATCGAAATCAACACCTTCTGCTTAACAGTAACCCTTGGCAACCAATCTTGCTTTGTTCCTTATAACGTTGCCATCTTCATCCATCTTATTCCGGTAGACCCACCTTGTTCCAATGGGTTCTCTCTTTAACCCTGGAGGACAAGGAACAAGCTCCCAAACATTGTTCCTCTCGAACTGGTTGAGTTCTTCTTGCATAGCTTCAACCCAGCTTGGATCTGCCATAGCCTCGTCAATCTTCTTCGGTTCAATCAGTGATAAGAAGGTGACGTTCAAGCATTGATCACTTGTGGCTCTTCTAGTCTGAACCCCACTATCTGGATTGCCAATCATTTGCTCGATGGGATGAGCAGCAGTCCATTTAGTGTATTGACTAGGTTGATATACTACAACATCAGTGCAAGACACCTGACGATCTCCAACAGATGTAGCAACTGGAGGAGGATCAGTCCAAGCTACTTCAACTTCATCATCAGTGTCAACTGAAGAGTTAACATGATTTTCTTCAAACAAAGGTATATCTTGAAGAACTGGAGAAGCTTGAACTGGTTCTGATGTTGTTGTGGCACGTACATCAGATCCAATTACCAGTTTTTCAGGTAGGTTAAAACTGATAGAAGGATAAAATAAGGTGTCACTGAAGTTCTTCTTTTCCTTAACTGGTTCCAAGACTTGATGTCTGGAAACATTTTTTGGTGCAGTAACTGATTGATGAGCCTGATCAGATACACCAAAATCAATCGGGACAACTGAAGATAAATCAAGGGTTGATCTTTTGTTGATTGCTTCATTTGATTCATCGAATGTGACATGAATGGTCTCATGTACCTTTTGGAGTCTATAATTATAAACTCTATAGGCTTTTCTAATATCTGAATACCCCACAAAGACACCTTCGTCAGCTTTTGCATCAAATTTTTTCCAACTGACTAGAATCGTTTAAGATGTAAACTGGACAACCAAATACATGAAAGTATCCAATATTTGGTTTACAATTCCTGAGGACTTCATAGGCAGTCTTCCTGTGTCTCTTGACATAAACTAACCGGTTTTGGGTGTGACAAGCAGTTGCCACAGCTTCAGCCCAAAAACAGGTAGGAAGACCAGATTCAGATAACATACTTCTGGCAGCTTCAATCAATGTGCGATTCTTCCTTTCGACCACACCATTTTGTTCTGGAGAACGAACTGACGAAAAGTTTTGAGAAACGCCAGTGTCAGTGCAAAATGTCTCCAATTCTTTATTAATGAATTCTGTACCATTATCACCTCGCAACTGACACACTTTCTTGGTATACTTGAGTTCAATTCTCTTGATGAGAGAGATAATTTCACCAGGTGCATCACTCTTTGATCTGATAAATATCACCCAACAAAATCTGGTGTATTCATCAACCACAACTAAAGTGTATCTCTTACCAGCTTTAGTTTGAACATTCACTGGACCAAAGAGATCCATATGAAGCATGTGAAGAGGTTCAGTGATACTGAAATTTTGCCTGGTCTTGAAACTGGCTCTTTTCTTTTTGCCCATTTCACACCCTGGACATGGCTTCTCCTTTTTAAAGGAAAACAAAGGTATCCCATCAACTAGTTGCTTCCTTGACAACTTGTTGATATTTTTGAAATTAAGGTGGGATAACCGTTTATGCCACAGCCAGTTGGTGTCCTCATCAGCCTTGACATAGAAACAATGCTCTTTTGGAGCAGGCTCCATGTCCATGATGTAAACATTCCCTTTTCTTGGTGCAATCATGACTACCTTCCAATCCTTGTTAAAAACAGTGCCTTGAGCAATGTCGAACAGTACCTTATATCCATCATCACAAAGTTGACTGACACTTATCAGGTTATATTTCACACCATTGACAAACGCAACTTTTGTGAACTAGATCTGCCCATTGTCAACAACACCATATCCTTCAGTTTTCCCACTTCCATCATTACCAAATGTCACTGCTGGTCCATCGCAGACAGTGAACTCTTCCAGCAGGGGCTTACATCCGGTCATAGTCCGGCCAGCTGCGCTGTCTAGATACCAAATATTTTTCTTTCGATCGCCCTGCACACCCAAGTAAGTGATTAGTTATTTTTGTGAACCCATCTTTTCTTGATGGGTCCACTGGACTTCTTCTGAGAAGTCCCAGGAGCTTGACTTGGTGTAGAACTGGATGAAGAAACTGGAGGGTTCTCTCCAGCTTCTGGAGTAAAAACAATTGGTTTTAGTGGAACATTAACCTCCTTTTTCTTTTCAATGTTTGCTCCTTTCTGAGCAGATTGTTTTATCTTTTGTTTTTGAGGAGGAGTTTTGACATTTTGTTTTTCAACTGAAGAAGATGCAGCTCCTTCCAAATTTTTAATTCTGGCAGTACAACTTTGTACCTGCCTTGACAAATATTGGAGTTGACTCTCCATTTTCAACAAAATGTTTTTTTCATCAGACTGCTGGCCTACGGACTTGGGCTCAGCGGGGGTTTTAGTCTTATGAGTTGAGGACTCATTTGACTTGTGAGGTAAAGGATTGTCACCAGATTCCTTTTTAACTGGAGCTTTAGCCTTCTTGGCTCCAGTTTTGACCTCAACAAGGTTGGTCTTAGTGGATTCAGATTTGACAATGTCAGAGGAATCATAAGGAGTTTCAACTCTAACAGATTCTGGCAATTGGTGAATTGTGGGTAAAACAGCTGCCATCTGAAGATCACCAGATTTCCAGGCAGTTTTTTGAGCATCAATGGTTTTAGAAAAAGCGTCATAATTTTTACCAGATGCTTGTACCCAAGAATTGATAACCATGTGTTCCTTTTCAAGATCAAATTTTAGTTTTTGGTTATCTCTTTCCAATGCCTCATTTTTCAAATCTGACTCTTTAAACTGGACACTTTGCAAATCATTTATTTGACCTTTCATGTTGTTAAATTCAACCAAAACTGTTTCTAAGTATCTTTCACAGTCAATTCTCATAGTTTCAACAAATAACAAGTCATCATTCAATGATTCAGCAATATCCAGTTTCAATTCTGAATCTATCTCGACATCATAATCCCTTACCTTTTTTAAAATGATGTCAACCTATCTTCCTGACACAACATCATCTTTCACCACTGGTTGTTGATTCTCCAATGCCATGAAACACACATCTCTAATCTCTTCTTCATCATCAGATGAATCATCAGAGAGTTCCCATTTCCCTTCAGTTTGAGCCATCATGCACTTGTTATTTTCTTTCTCCTTTTCTTGTTCAAGTGACATGAGAGCAATCTGGGTCTTAAGTTTCTTGTATTTGGCCTTATAATCATCAGTTTTAACAAAGTTTGGGACAATGGTACCAGTTTGGTTGTTCATCTGACTAGATCTGCATTCCTTCATGAAATGACCTTTCTTACCACATTTGTAGCAGGTAAGATTAGCCTTATCCATAGAAATTGAATTGGAAGCAATCTTGGACCCATTAAATCGATTAGATTTATGCTTAAACCTATTAAAGCTTTTAGCAATCATGGCTACCAGATCATCATCGTCAGTTTCCTCACAACCATCACTAAGATTTGTGGTCAGGCCAGAGTTCAGTAAGTTGTTTAACATTTCCTTCATAGAATGTGCCTGGACATTTTCAGTAGACATTAAAGCAGCACAAGGTTGCCCTGAAAAGTTGGCAGCCTTGGAACTCTGAGCATGGTTTAAAGCATCTTGCTCAGCCAATAATCTTGCAGCATCGTTATCTTCAGTGAATCTGAAGGCTCCATAAAGGGAAGCAAGAGTATGACTATGCAAGGTCTTTCCTTGTCTTAAGACAAGAACCATGTGTGCCCATTTGGATGGCAAAACATCACAGAATTTTTCAAGAAGAATATCCTTATCCTTCTCCACTCCCAAGCCTCTAAGTTGATTAATTAGGCCAGTAAATCTGGTATAAGTACCAGTTAAACTTTCATTTGGAAGAGCAAAGAAGGATTCATACTTCTTGTTAAGAGCAACCTTTCTGGTGACAATGGTGTCATTTCCTCCTTCAAACTGGAGAACTAATTCATCCCACATAGATTTTGCACTAGGAAATAGCACAAGGGTAGGAATTAGTTCCTCAGGTTTAGCAGAAAGGATCATGTTTTTCAGTTTGGTATCAAGATCAACCAATCTACGATCCTCATCTGACCAATGTTCCTCAGATTTCTCCCTGGTGCCTCTTCTCCCAGTAGGGTCGAGAAGAGGGCTAACACCACTGGACATGGGTATATATGGTCCATCCTTAAGGATTTTCAACATATACCTCTCTATCCCACCAAAATGCAAGAGCATTCTAGCCTTCCATGTACCAAATGTCTCACCATTCCCATTGAATTTGGGAACAGGAGAGTTGGAGTAATGTACATGAACGTGGTTAGCTCCAGGAGTAGGAGGAGGAGGGTTAGTATTTAAAGGAGTAGCAATATTAGGATTAGATTCATTTGGACCAGAACCATTCTCACCTTCAGCAGCCATCGAAGCAGACCTAGGTTATAGAATTGAAACAATTCAACCTGCCTGCTCTGATACCACTTGTAAGTCCCAACTATTACTAGATGGGTGCTGAAGGCACCTCTATGTCGATGGTGAGTGAACTTTGCAACACAATCAATTAATCTGGATATGACCAGTTTAGATTGATTGTGTACTAGGTTAACTGGAGTAAATGTATTAAGGTGACAGAATACGTAAATTAATACAATGCAATAATATAAATGTCAAGTATATAAATTGGTGAGACAATATGTAATTTTCAAGTGTATTTTATTTATTGATTGTTTAAATAAAATATAAGGTTGTTGCGGAACCAAGATAATACATGAATGTAAATATCCTAACAACCCATGAATTACAATTGATCTAAACTTGGAAATTCTCCTAAACAATCGAAACACTTAAAGTTGTGAAATGTTCCTTTTTGCGATTGAGAGAATGTTGCACAAGTTCACCAATATTGCAGAATATATGTATTTGCAAAGTTGTTGAAAAAGCTTGTGCAACGACCTCTATTTATAGTCGAAGATTGAGCATGGGGATCTCAACTTCGACGTACAAATATGGTTAACAGCACACAAAAGTATTGTTTAAATAATCCTTTGTGTGTGCTAAATAAAGTAAGACAAAAGGCTACTTTATTCAACCACTCTACATCTTTGCACCTTTATCCAGGAACAATACCATTGTCCGGTTAAAAGGATGTAGAGTAAAAAGGACCTCCTCGTAATCAGTGTAAAACTTTGTAAGAGCATTTACACTGGAGGATTCTCCAGTTGATTGATCTGGTAGATTGTCAACTGGGCTTCGCTTCCATTGCCAATCTCTGTCTTCCATTTGTTGTCTTTGACTTCAACTGGAAGGTCTTCAGATTCTAGTCTTCAGATCTCAACTGGAGGAAGTCATCAGTTGCTAAACCTGTACAATGCAACTGGACTTCTAATATTTCGGACAATTCTGCATGCTCTCCAGATGTCGCTGGAGAGCTCCAGTTTAGCTTAAACTGGACCTAACATTAACATTAACACTCCTTCCACTAATATAATTTTACAATGAAACACCATAAATTATAAAACCAACACTTTATTCAAGAATTTAAACATTAATTACTTTTACATTCACCACCAACACTTAAAATAACTACGATACAACCTTTATATTAATTACTTTTACATTCATCACCATTGTCGCCCCCATCACTGTCCCCACTGTCGCCCCCACCACCGTCACCACCACCAACTCCGTCATTACTACCCCAACCGCTGCTGCATTGCGCCGACATAAGTCTAGTGTATTGTTGATTGTAATCGGATTTGTTGAAAGATTTTTATTATAACGCACTGAATTCATCTAGTAGCACTTTATATCTATAATCTATAATTAGCCTCTCACAAATGTTAGGTTGACAAACAATTACAAACAAATATTCAAACAATTAAATCAAGTTATGTTTTCTCTTTCTTCTTTTTCTCTCTTTGGTGATTGTTCCACGTGACATGATACATGTGCTCGTAACCATTTATTTGTAGATATAGCATTTTAGCCTCTCATTTTAAGCAAATTAACCTCTTATTTTAAGCAAATTAACTATTTTCTTAAATATTTTCAAAATACCTTTATCAATCTATAATCTATATTTATATCTATATTTATAATACCTTTGGGAACCCCCGCCCCCAAAATCTAATTGATATACCCAAAATACTCCTTTTTTTATTCATTAATTTAAACATCTGCACCTCATAGATCTATAATGACCAATTAATAATTACAAAATATCCTCAATACTTAAAATAGCTACACTAACTACTTTTAACATCAATACTTTTTACATTTTCCCCACCATCCGTCACTGCCACTGCTGCCGGCACCACCGCCAACGACTCGCAACCATCATCACCGCCGCCGTTACAACCGCACGTCACTACCACCAGTTACCATGACCACCATCGTAACTCTTTTAAAGCCTCATCGCGCAGATAATTTTTTTAGTGTAAACTAAGATAAAAGTTAACAAATTAGACCCGGGTGGGGTCCGAATCAACTCCCTCAAAAACGAAAAAATTCGAGTCGGATCCATTTGGAGATACAAAATCTAAATAGGAGGGAAAAGGAGAAAAGGGGGATTCCAATGGCAAACTTGTTTAGCTTATTTCATGAACTCCGTGAAAGAATTGCGGCGTCGTCATCGTCGTCGTCATCATCTTCTTTAACCCCTCCAAACAACAAATCGTCATCAGATGATCCCGCTTTAATTCTCCGTTTTCGACAAGTTATTCCCATTCTTCTTCAAACTTACGTCATCCCCAATTCTTCCGGTACTCTTTCTTCTCTTCTACATTTTCACTTCTAATAGATAATCTATCATCGATTTATCTGTATATTGTTATCTATTTTTGTTTCACAGTTAGTTACCACATTTTTAGGGTTTACTTCTTGTGCTTTTAGTTATATAAAACTTTTGTGATGGTTTTTTATCTCGAAAAATCGAAGAACTTCTATTTCTTGAATAAAAAACTATACAAGTGAGTTTTAGATGCTTGTTGTATGCTTTTATTTTTTCGCTTACGGTTAGTGCTAATGTAAGAGATACGTTTTGATTAGTCAAAGCTATTACACCAAATAATCACATTTCATATCGTTTGTTGTTCTGTTATAAAGCTTGAGGCTTTATTACATAGAAACTAGAAAATGGAATGTAATTGTTGAGTTTAAAGACTAGTTTGAGTTTGAAGACCGGTATCCTGACCGTAAATCATACTTGTTTTGTTTTCATTTTGGAATGTAAAAGGGAGTGATTGCTACACTCAAAATGTTGCATGATTATTGTTTTTTGAACTGCAGCAAACGAGAAGGAAGTGATTGCTACACTCAAATTGTTGAATCACACAGTCAAGATTTATCCTGGAATTTTCTATAATGGGAAGGCCAGTGCTATTTTACCAACAATTTGTCGTATATTGCCGTTTTTTGCTGAACCCTCTTTCTCGTAAGTGACTGATACCTCAACTCAACATCTATAAAGTAAATATAAGATTTTTAATTTTATGTTTTGGAATTATATTGTTATTTTATTTAAGTACCACTGTTTGGGCGTATCTAAATAATCAAATGAGAAGTTGAAGTTGCAGTATGTTTTCTTGTTGAATCTTAGACCTGGGATGATATTGTGCTTACAGATATGTGAAGAGCAGCTTTGTGTTCATTGTTTTTTGGTAGTCGGCCCATCTTTGAGTGTTGAAAAGAAAAACTTTTGTGCTTTCTATACTTAAATCTTTCTTTAGAGATCTCTAGCTTGTTTCGGTGTCATTTGGGGTTGGTAAAATTTACATGATTTATCTTCTGCTTTGTGATTATTTAGATTCTCTATATCCTTGTGAGATCCCATGCTTTCATCTATAAGTTGGGCAACTAACATTTTACTTTCAGGTCTCGCCAAGGAATTATTTTTGAAACCTTGGGGTCCCTTTTATCCTTGCTCCGTTCAGGAGATCGAGATGCGTATCGTCTGTTTTTTAAAGATGTCATGGGGGTGTTTGAAGGTACACAACACATACTAAACTACTCTGTGTTATTGTTTCATTTATACGTATCTCTAAAATTAAGGAATTGTGTCCTGTGTTAAGTGTATAATATTTATTTTTGGTTTAATTAATTAGTATCTTATGTTTCTACTTTTAAATAGATCTCTTGACTATAGCTACAATAGCCAACAACACATGCAAATCTGAGTTGGAAGTGTCTCTGAGGTGTTTCCATGAATCCCTGTCTGTGATATCCACTGACTCTACTGCTCTCAGTGAACTTCCAGCATGCATTAAACCTATTGATGGTTTTGGTATCATTATCAACCTCACAGGAGTTGCCAGGTGGCAGCCATTCGCTACCTGGATGATTAAAGTTTCTTGTAAATGCTTAACTGAAGGAGCTCTATATGTGGAAGGTTTGATAAATGTGCCATTTGTTTTGGCTGCATGCAAGTTACTTTGCTATGGAGATGCTGCTTTGCAAATGGTTAGTTTCGCTTTTGTTTGATTATATCCTACATTAATTTTGGTTAACCTAACCTTAATAATAAGTGTTTTTCTTTCTATTTACTTATGCATTGTATTGGTTTCTAATAAACAAACATCATGAAGGCTTGCTTTGACTTGGTGCGCATATTAGGAGAAGTAGTAAGTGATGATATCATCCCTAGCATCATCCCTAGTGAAAACATGATCTTGTCAATATCGGCCATACTGAGTGAAGAGGAGGAAGGACGCCCCGTGTTCAGGTATTGATATTGCTGTTTGTTAGTGATTCATTTGAATCTATCTAGTTTGTATACTACCATTTAGTTAAGCATCCTTTGGTATCATATGTTATGTCTATTTCACAGCATATAAAGAGATCGTTTTAATATGGGAGTCTAGAGGTCAAAGTCATGTTAAATAATATCGTGATTTCATCTGCAAGATTTCAACTTGCAAAGTAATCCACAGAACCACTTGTCCATGACATATGTTCTTGCTCACTTTAAATCATTGACTATTTTGTTAACTGATTTAACATAATGAAAAAACAAATTATAAGCATCAATAGAGATAATTTTTTCTTAGAATAAGAATACCAGTAATAACCATTATGTTCAGAGACTCAACATATGATTCTTTCTTGGGTGGATGCCTTCAAGCTCTATACTCTAGTTGCACTGATGATGTTATCAAGTTGACAGCCACGGATATAGTCAATGTCTTTCCTAAGTCAATGCAGAAGACTAAAAGTCCTGAGCTCAAGGTATTATTGTTTATGTTTATACTACAAGATATAGGCCTACATGTATGGTGGTTCACTTTTTTTCTTTTATCGTCCCTATCTTTCCCAGACGGCATTGTGTGGCGCATATGTTCGAATAGCCAAAGTATGTCCCCCTCATATCTGGAAGCCTGAATCATTATTTAATACCCTTCGTTCTCCAAAACCTTATCATGGGCTTGTTGAGTGCTTTCAAGTGGTTCTATCTATGCTTGATCTTGATTTTGTTGGAGAGGCAACTAATGGTGAAGAATCCTTGGATGCATCATTGATAAGAACCAGTGATTATGAATCAGTAAGAGTTGGAGAGAAGAGGTCAATTCAACTCTCCAATGTTTTGAACGTTAAGCGGCAAAAGCTAGACTTATCCAATGGTTCCATGTCCAATTTACAAAGTGAAGGAAGAAATGAATATACTGAGCATGCTGGCTCCACACTTATGTCTCTCATTGAATCCTTGAAAGCTCCTGGTGGCAATGCTAACTTGTTGGAACCAGAAATTTCGCTGACAGCTCTTAGCATCCTCTGCATTGCTTTGTGCAAGTGTCCTCGGGATAAATTTATACGTCAAGTTTCTCGTCAGATGCTTGAATGGATTCCTTGGATTTCTGAACAGGTATGAGTCCTTATAAAGTATGAGAGTGGCTTTACCATGGTCTATGGTCTAAATGAGGGCTATATATTTTGCAGGTGAACCAAGAAAGTTTAGGTGGAGTGGATTTACCTATCTACCTTGAAGCACTTCACAGGTTACTGCTTAGACAGAGTAAGAGGCTGATTTTAGATTGCTTAAGGTCTGAAAATGTGAAACCCTGTATTGAATGCAGGACCATTTAGATTCTTGAAATGTAAACTAATGTTAATGTTTGAATTTATATAACTGTCCATTTTGCTCCTTTAAAAATATTACAAAAGCAGAAATGGAGACCGGATGGGGCAGATCTTTGCTCATTATCCTTCTTCGAACCTTAGAAAACTCATATGTTGATTGTGTATATTCCAATAGAAATGCAAGGGGTATATATAGAAGTTTACAAATCCTCTATCAAACCCTGCTTTCAGTTATCAGATACATAGAAGCTAAAACCAGTTTCAGTAATCTACCTGATTCACAAACTCTATTAGTTTGCTGGAATTATTAATTCTACACTTGCACATAGTTGTAACTTTCTTAATGACGTTGATACTTTCCCATATATATGATATCTAAAATTGTGCCTCTCGCTGTTTTAGGATTTCTTTCTCAGAAGGATAATCTTTTCAGAGAAAATGATAATGCTGCATACCTTATGCAGTTGGTGTTGAAGACTCCATGGAACCATGCTCTTATGACAACTGAACCCTGTCTGTCATGGAAGACAAAATGTTTCTGCCTTCAGATTCTTCCCATCATGGGTACTTTGTCTCAAAGTGGGGGTGATTTAGGTATTCTGGATTTGGGTCTTCAGGATGAAGCAGATGAAGTTAGAAATGAAGCCACAATAGCTATGCCATTAATTGTCCTATGTGAATTTGGTACATTAGCACAGATTTTTAAGAGATTGGAGTAAGTAAACTTCTTAACTCTTATGCACTCATTGTCAATTTGCATATGCATTTTCCCAATTATGAGTACATGAGGTGGTGAATATGATCAGTATACTTATGAATGGCAGAACGGGTCAATTTGTTTGTTAATCGATATAATATCTTTGTTGCAATCATAGGCAACACACTAATTATTTATATTTTTATAAATTTGGGACAAAAGGGATATTGGGTACATCTTACTTGCTTCAACCTTTACCAAACGTTATTCTATTAGAGCAGGTACCCAAAACCTCCCGTCCTGCCCTTGCCATCATTAATAAGAAACAAATAGAAGTAGAAAAATCTATATATGTTCACTGAACTGAAGCTCTATGACCTTGCCTTTCCTTTGAACATAAATAGAATAGTTTTTAATATGAAAGCAATCACTGACTTGGAATTCAAGTGATTGCGCCTATATATTTTTGCTTGCAGAGAAATCTGTATTAAATAAAAAAATTAGAAGAATTTTTTAGGGTAAGTCTATTGGGTAAAGTGATTTGGTTTCATGCAGATAACAAACAAAAATGACTTGGTTTGATCCATTTTGGTCTGCTATAATTTAGGGCAGTGTCAAAATGTCTCACGCAACAATGAAACAGATCTAGTACTAACTTCTTTTGAATTTAAACATACTCTCCAATTTAGGGTTGTGATATAACACCAATAGCCTCATTCTATACTGTAAAAATTTTCAATGGACTATACAAAGATAAGTCCACTTCTTTTTCTCACTTTCTTTGCCTGAAGTTATAAGTTATATGTTTTTGTCAGGTTCCTGTGGAAAGAGAAAACCGAGAAAGTCAAGAAATCCATCACTATTTTTCTTGGTTATTTGGCATGTCTCTATGGTTCTTCTGATGGCACTGCAAATTTGTTTAAAAACAAATGCATGCTGTTCTTACAAGAGGAGAAGCACATACACAGTTGGACAGGAGATCAGCTGTTGCAAGGATTTTGGTGCTCTTTATGTGACAAGAGTATCCGTCACAGCCATGAATCATTATCAATTACACCGAATCTCCATAACATGTTAGACTGTGATTATACAAGTCTTGTCAGCCTTTTTTTCACTCTCCTATATGATGAATCTGAAGAGGTTCAGCTTTCATGCGTTTCAGCAGTTGGACGGGTCCTTGTTCATATGGATTTAAACACTCTACATGAAACGAAAACCGAGTGGATAAAATCTATTGATTACTTACTGCTTCACAGAAGAAAGTCTGTTAGAGAAGCATTCAGCAGACAGATTAGGTGCTTTGTTCAGAATCATATATTGACTAGTTTCTTTTTAGATGAGCAGTTGTTTTTGGATAGAGTTAGAAATGGGTATGCAGTAGCAAATGATCCAGAAGTTTATGAGACTCTTTTAGAAGCAACTGCAGGTATCATGGTTGCAGCAGATATAAATGGTCGATTGTTTTTAGCATCTCTTATTATGTTGCTTGACCAGCTCGACAATCCTTATGTGACTGTGAGAATGTCTGCATCTAAATTGATACATAGATCTTGCTTCTTTCATCATAAAGGAGGTCTGGAGAAAATTCTTGCTAAGTTTCATCATATACGCAATGAAGTGTATGATTTTTTATCATTGCGGCTTGGTAAAAGCCCAAAAATGGTTGCAGAATTTGCAGCAGGTTTTCTTGATGTTAAATCTGAAGAACTTGTTGAAAGAATGGTCCCAGTGGTTGTTCCAAAGCTTGTGATTACTCAGCAAGATAATGACCAAGCAAAGGTTACCTTATTTGTGCTGGCTAAATGTTTGAACAAAGATATGGTGCAACTTGCAACCGAATGTTTACCAAAAGTTCTTGCTTTGGCTCTTTATCAAGCAGATGGGCAAAAGTTAGACTGTGCGTTGCAGTTTTATTGTGGCCCATCTGGCATGACAAGAAAAGAAGTGGTGGAGGCTGCTGTACCTGAACTTTTGTATGAATTAGTCTGTTCTGAGGATGTGGACGATTCAGTTGATACCAGCATAAGGTAGAATACCCCATCTACTTATTGGTCGAGTTTAATTGTGTTTATATCTAACAGATTAGACACGTGGATCAGAAAAGGCTATTATCTGTTCTTAGTTGCACAAGTCTTTCGTCTATAACACATAAAAAACATGGACACTACGTTTTTATTGTTTGTTCTTCATTATGTACCTGACAGTGATTGCACAACAACTCTGTGCTTCTCTCCACCTTTTTCTTTTGGAAGTTTTTTTCTCAGTATTGCTAAATTTACTTATCAGACCAGTACAATAGAAAATGAAGTTCATTATAAATTCCAGTGATTATGCATCTTTCTGATAAATCTTGCTCAAATACATTCTATTAGACGTCTTCTGCTAAAAATGAATTTAGCACTTTGTGGAGAATATATATTATTGAGCTTCCACTTATCTATACATGAAGTTGATCGCATGTCTCATTTTATTATGGTTCAAAAAATAAACCCAGTTATTTGGGTGTATGAGATTATATATCTTGAAGACTCTACCTAGTTAGTTCTCTATAGCTATTGTTTATAACAAATTTTAGTCGTTTAAGCTTTCATTTACTGTTTTACAGGCTATCGAGGGTGCCCCAGATGATAAAGGAAGTTGCAAAAATCTTGACAGAAAATGATGATCTTCCAGGTTTTCTAAGACACCATTTTGTTGGTCTTCTTGACAGAATTAACCGAAAAATGCTTTACGCAGATGATACGTTACTTCAAGTTCAGGCCACCAAATGTATAGAAATATTGATTAACATGATGGGTTCCCACCTTGGAACTTATGTACCAAAACTCATGGTTCTTCTCATGCATGCAATCGATAAAGAACCATTGCAGAGGGATGGGCTTGCAGCCTTACATTTTTTCATTAGACAATTGGCAAAGGTATCCCCTTCTAGTACTAAACATGTGATCTCTCAAGTTTTTGCTGCAATTATTCCCTTACTTGAGAAACAAAAGGGACATTCTATCTTGCATATGATGCAAATTGTGAAAATTTTGGAAGAACTTGTATTTGAGAATAAATCAGTACTGAAACAACATATATATGAGTTTCCTCCTCTACCCAACATTCCTGCCCTTGCAGAAGTCAACAAAGTAATAGATGACGCACGTGGGACCATGACCTTGAAGGATCAGTTGCGAGATATTGTTGTTGGTTTGAACCATGAGAACTTAAATGTTAGATATATGGTAGCTTGTGAGTTAAGTAAATTGCTAAAACTGAAAAGAGATGATGTGGCAGTCATGGTTGATGGTGAAGAGGATTCAGATATGGATGTTTTAAGCTCTTTAATTACATCTTTACTTAGAGGCTGCGCAGAAGAATCTAGAACTATAGTTGGACAACGGTTAAAGCTGGTTTGTGCTGATTGTCTTGGATCGCTTGGAGCCATTGATCCCGCCAAAGTTAAAGGCTTTTCAAATCAACGGTTCAAAATTGCATGTTCAGATGATGATTTAATCTTCGAGTTAATCCACAAACATTTAGCACGGGCTTTTAGGGCAGCACCTGACACCTCAGTTCAAGACATGGCTGCTTTGGCGATACAGGAGTTACTGAAGATTGCTGGTTGCAATGCATCGCTTGAGGAGGATGTTTCAGCTTCTCACATTTCAAAACTCAATGTTTCAAATAAGATGGATGGGAGGGGTCAGAGGTTGTGGGACCGGTTTTCTAATTATATTAAAGAGATAATAGCTCCCTGTTTAACCTCAAGGTTTCACCTTCCAAACATGGCTGATTCTGCATCTTCTGGTCCTATCTATCAGCCTTCATTGTCATTTCGCAGATGGATATTCAACTGGGTCAAAAAACTTACCGCCCACGCAACAGGTTCGCGGGCTAGCATCTTTAATGCATGTCGAGGTATTGTACGCCGTGACATGCAAACAGCAACTTATCTGCTACCATATTTGGTATTACATGTTGTCTTACATGGTACCGAGGACGCCCGCCGTGGAATAACACAGGAAATTCTTTCAGTTCTTGATGCAGCGGCTTCAGAAAGCGTTCCAGGAATTAGTTCTGGCCAAAGTGAAGTTTGCATTCAAGCAGTTTTTACTCTTCTTGATAATCTTGGTCAATGGGTTGATGATGTTAAACAAGAGCTTACTCTATCTCAGTCCAATTCAAAGCAGAAGTTGAAGCATAACAGTCTAAATTACATATTGGACTCAGACCAGCTATCTATGCAGTGCGAACATGTTTCTGAGCTTTTGTCCGCAATTCCAAAAGTGACCCTTGCGAAGGCATCGTTTAGGTGCCAGGCTTATGCTCGTTCTTTGTTGTACTTTGAGTGTCACGTGCGAGAGAAATCTGGATCATTTAACCCATCAGCTGAAAAGAGTGGAATTTTTGAGGATGAAGATGTCTCATTTTTAATGGAAATCTACAGTGGGTTGGATGAGACTGATGGGTTGTCGGGTTTGGCATCTTTACGTAAATCAAAAAGCTTACAAGATCAACTATTAATAAATAAAAAAGCTGGAAACTGGGCTGAAGTTTTGACTTCTTGTGAACAGGCTTTACAGATGGAACCAACATCTGTCCAGAGGCATTCAGATGTTCTTAATTGTTTAATCAATATGTGTCATTTGCAAGCAGTGGTTACTCATGTTGATGGACTAATATCTAGAATTCCTCAATACAAAAAGACGTGGTGTATGCAAGGAATTCAAGCCGCTTGGAGGCTTGGTAGATGGGACTTAACAGATGAGTACCTCGATGGAGCTGATGAAGAAGGTTTACTTTGTAGTAGCTCGGAGAGTAATGCTTCATTTGACATGGATGTTGCCAAAATTCTTAGAGCAATGAGAATGAAAGATCAGTTTTCAGTTAGTGAGAAAATTGCATTATCGAAACAAGCTTTAATTGCTCCTTTAGCTGCTGCTGGTATGGATTCATATACACGAGCATACCCTTATGTTGTCAAGCTTCATGTCTTACAAGAGCTCGAGGATTTTCATTCTATTCTGAATGGTGAGTCGTTTTTGGAAAAGTCATGTGCTGGTCAACCAGAGTTTTTAAAAGTAACAGAAAACTGGGACAACCGGCTCAGATTCACGCAACCGTCTCTTTGGACACGTGAACCACTTTTGGCTTTTCGGAGACTGGTTTTTGGTGCTAGTGGTCTTACTGGTCAAGTTGGGAACTGTTGGGTACAATATGCAAAACTCTGTCGCTCGTCTGGTCACTATGAGACTGCTAATCGAGCCATATTGGAAGCCATGGCTTCAGGTGCAGCTAATGTTCATATGGAAAAGGCTAAACTTTTATGGAGCACAAGGCGTTCTGATGGTGCTATTGCAGAGCTACAACAGTCACTTATGAACTTCCCTGTTGAAGTCATTGGCTCTGCTACAATGTCATCAATTACTAGTCTTTCATTGGTTCCTATAAACCAACCCGCTTTACCTTGCAACACTCAAGCATCAAATGAAAATCGAGATGTTGCAAAAACCTTGCTACTGTATTCCAGGTGGATTCATTACACTGGGCTAAAACAGAAGGAAGATGTTATGAGTCTGTTCTCTAGGGTTAGGTTACTGCAGCCCAAATGGGAAAAGGGGTATTTTTATGCGGCAAAGTATTGTGATGAAGTGCTTGTTGATGCAAGAAAACGACAGGAAGAAAATTCTGGTGCAAGTACTGAAAAGGCTTGGTGGTGCTTCCTTCCTGATGTCTTGCTATTTTATGCCAAGGGACTTCACAGAGGCCATAAGAATCTTTTTCAAGCTCTTCCAAGGTTGCTGACACTATGGTTTGAGTTTGGTAGTATTTATCAGAGGAAAGGTTCATCATCTAAAAAAGATATGAAGACTGTTCATGATAAGGTTGTTTATTTCTCATTCCGAATCATATAATAATTTGAAAGGGGAAAGTGGGGTTTGGGGTAGAATATTGTGTTTTGAATGTGATTATCTGTTTTTTACGTGTTCAAGTAACAGATTTTAGAGTTATCTATATAGTTTAGAAGTAGCTACCACAAAATTACTTGTTATTTAACATGTGAAACTTAAAATAAGAACATATAATTCTATGCCGTTCACTTGCAAAGTTGCAATTACCGTACACCTCAGATGAAATCACATGTGTTCTAACACATTTTGAACTTTTTGTGTCCGTTCTTATCTGAACCTCCTTCAAGTTTCACATCCAAATTAACATATGATTGTGTGGTTTTCACATTTTTAACCCCTCTCTCTCTCTCTCATATTAGTCTTGTTGTGATAATTTCATTGTACATAAGCATTTTCAAAATGCAATGCCAAACACCAGTTACTAATTATGGAAACTTGTTCTCTTTTTCCCTGTCAGTTGATGAGCATTATGCGCGGGTGTTATAAGGACTTGCCTACCTACCAATGGCTGACAGTTTTACCTCAACTGGTTTCTAGAATCTGCCACCAAAATGATGAAATTGTACGAGTTGTTAAGCAAATCATTACATCTGTTCTCGGGCAATATACCCAACAAGGCCTTTGGATCATGGCAGCCGTTTCAAAATCTACAGTTTCTTCAAGGCGGGACGCAGCTGCAGAGATTATAAACAATGCACGAAAAAGGTCAAATCAGGGAGCACCCAATGCTCTGTTTGGCCAGTTTGCCAGCTTAATCGATCATTTAATTCGGCTATGCTTTCATGCAAGTCAGTCCAAGTCACCAACGATCAACATTTCTACTGAATTTAGTTCCCTCAAAAGGATGATGCCGACTGAAATTATAATGCCTACTCAAGGATCAATTAGTGTTAGCCTTCCCACTATTGATACAAGTACAACAGCCTTTTTCTCAGCTACAGATTATCCAACTATAACAGGAATAGCAGATGAAGCTGAGGTCCTTTCATCACTTCAGAAACCAAAAAAGGTTAAGTTTCCTAACTGGCCGAAGAACATCTAAGTAGCTCTGTTAGTAGTACGTTTTTTTCTAGATGTGTGAGTTTTGACCCAATAACTTACACATGGGTCAATCTGGGATGTGTTTTGTTGTAGGCAAAAGTTAGCTAAAAGGGAATGGAACAATGCTGAAAGTCTCTTAAAGTCGTTTAGTGGATATAGCATCTTATATCATCTTGTTAAACATTTTTTTCTCTATGTGTAAGTTTTGACCCAGTAACTTACACTTAGGTCAATCTGGGATTTGTTTTGTTGTAGGCAATAGTTAGCTAAAAGGGAATGGGACAATGCTGAAAGTCTCTTAAAGTCGTTTAGTGGATATAGCATCTTATCTCGTCTTGTTAAACATTTTGATTATCATTGTAGTATTATTAATTTTGTGATCTTAACTACTAGATTTTTTTAATGGACAATAAAGGTTTTGTTGTTCAACCACTCCATACCAAAAATAACACATTTGGTTCTGCTCCCATTCTTACTTTTTACTCAACAAACCAATCTTACCACATCTATTACTGGAACTTCGATATCTCTTTGCCATGATATTCATGTATTGTGTCGATTCTTTCCACAGATTATTCTACTGGGAAGTGATGGAGTCAAACGTCCATTCCTCTGCAAACCGAAGGATGACCTTAGGAAAGATGCACGAATGATGGAGTTTAACACAATGATAAATCGGTTATTATCCAAGTCTCCAGAAAGCCGTAGAAGGAAGCTATATGTACGTACATTTTCTGTGATCCCCTTAACGGAAGATTGTGGTATGGTAGAATGGGTACCCCACACTCGCGGGCTTCGACATATTCTCCAAGACATATATATTAGCTCTGGGAAGTTTGATAGACAGAAAACAAACCCTCTGATTAAGCGTATATATGATCAATGCCATGGTAAAATGGCTGAAGATGATATGTTGAAAAATAAAATTCTTCCAATGTTCCCTCCAGCTTTCCACAAGTGGTTTTTGAACACATTTTCTGAGCCGGCAGCTTGGTTTAGGGCCCGTGTTGCTTATGCACACACTACCGCTGTTTGGTCCATGGTTGGGCATATTGTTGGTCTTGGTGACCGTCATGGAGAAAACATTCTTTTTGATTCAACCACTGGTGATTGTGTTCATGTTGATTTCAGTTGCTTATTTGACAGAGGCCTACAGCTTGAAAAGCCAGAACTTGTACCTTTCAGGTTAACACAGGTGAGAAAGTCTGTTAATTATAATGCATGCATAAAATATTTTTTATTAGTTAATAACATTGTAGAAAGAAACTGTGGATTCCTGCATTTTATGGAATGTTGCATAGGTACATATGTACTTCGTAAGCAACACCTGTTTGACCAATATATTTTGGGTTCAACAGTGGTTTAATTTTTGCATATAATGTTCTCTTTCAATATGAATTTAAAAATTAATATATGCATAGGTTTTAAATAATGAAACATAACACGTTATATCTATAAAAAAGATTAATTTAGTTATGTACTTGTATATATTGATGATATATATTATTATTACAGGATTCTCTATTTTTACTAATTGCAGTTGCATATGATTGATAGTGTTTGTGATAATTTCTGAAACCTTCTTATGGTATGGATTGTGCAGAATATGATTGATGGGTTGGGCATAACAGGGTATGAAGGCACGTTTTTAAAGGTTTGTGAGATTACACTTTCAGTACTAAGGGAACATAGAGAAACTTTGATGAGTGTTCTCGAGACGTTCATCCATGATCCTCTTGTCGAGTGGACTAAAACTCATAAATCCAGTGGAGTGGAAGTTCAGAACCCTCATGCTCAGGTTTCATTCTCTTCCTGTAGCTATACAAAAAGTTTGGGTGCACTCTTTTAGCTATTGTTTTGGAATATTAAATATAGTTTTATATTGTTGAAATTGTAAAGACGTGTTCACAACCATCAGTGCCAAGTCATATTAGATTGAGATAGTCTTGTAGAATGTAGCATATATGAGGTACTGATTCTTACTTGAAATTTCAGCGGGCCATAAGCAATATCGAAGCACGCTTGCAAGGTATTGTTGTGGGTGTTGGAGCAGCACCATCTTTGCCTCTGGCTGTAGAAGGGCAAGCTCGCCGTTTAATTGCCGAAGCAGTTTCGCATAAAAACCTTGGGAAAATGTATATCTGGTGGATGCCTTGGTTTTAATGCCAATATGAAGCCCTCAGGTATGCATTGACATCTACAGCCCTACTCAATTTCTCACATGACCAAATCAGATCGAAGTCTATTGACATGGTTCTCCATCCCATGAAAAATAATGACACTTCCATTTCTGAAATTTTGTACAGTGACCTATTTTACCCTTCCTGGGTTAAACAAAGTTAATATATTGATATAAGCTGAAATGCTAAATGAACTAGATCTCAAGTACATTGACTTATGTGTTTCTGTTATAGTTTACACCATTTGTAGTTGCTTCTGACTCATTAATCTAAGAATTTTAAAAGTTGATCTCTTCAGTTTCCTGTCAATAATTTGTAACGAAGCGAGCCTCCGACGAATAAGGTTACATTTTTTACTGGAACTGAAACATTCTAATGATGAGAACAAATATGTTAGCAGAAGGTAATTGAATGACTGCATAAACAGACTTCACTTCAAAACACAAACCTGAAAACCATGGTGATACTGTTTTGTAAATTTCATGTTTTCATTTGAAGTATGTAAAATAAGCTGGATCTACCTAAACCCTAAACCACCTACTGACCTCCGCACTTAACCAATAAGTGAAAAACTATATGAACTTCGGGAATGAGAGGCTAGTTCTCTATTATGTGAAAAGCTATATTGGTTGTTCCAGAGTTTTTTGCTGATTAGGGTACTTTTTTTAATCCAGCTCATAAGTGAAACTGCAGTGTAATATCATGAACCAAGATTTGGGAGAATAGTTGGCTACTTTTTTTGGGTAAAGGGATACCACGTTTCACTTTCTAACAATTAAAACACAACCAATAACGTTTTACAAGTAACTTGACAGTGTCACACTAGTTCACATACATGACATGCCATGTATATGTTAAACAAGCTAAATAGCAACCAAAGAAACCATTACATGAAAATAATGCTAAAGTAGCCTCTGTTGTAGGCAGCTTTAATTCCAGCCTTCAAGTATACTCACCCCCTTTGTAGATCATTTAAAATTCGTCGTGACCAGCTTCAATCTAACCATGGAGACAATATCATCTCTAAGTTGTTGCACTGATCTAGCACTAGTTGTAAAGAGCCTAGCATTCCTTTCTTTCCTTATAAAGTAAGCAGCAGTAGGAAGCAAAATACGACCAAATGACCAATAAATACTGCTTGTTGCCTTTTTATTTGCCTAATTAAGCAGGCAGGTCAGAATATCATCCCATCGGCCAGAAACCATGTGCATATCAACTAATGGTTTGACCAAATCCCATACGCGATCATGAGAGTCAGGGCCATTTTTGCATAGTGAATAACATAGAAGGTTTAAGTTAGTGGAAGCACTAAAATCTAACATCCCATTGCCTAAATTTATCCCGTCTTAAGTTTCTTCCTGCAAATAAGCCAGAAATGGAAGTCATGTCTTGGGATACAATGCGAAAATAGTTAGCGACTAATAAATTACTTAACTCACACTTTTTACTGACTTTGACACTTGGTGATGCTTTGATCTTATTTACGTAGTTGAATTTGCATACTATCAGGAACATCCAAGCCTGAATCTTACCGTTTTCTGTATTATTGTCTTTATAGGATATAGGAATGCTTGAAGCCGACAATTCTTCTAGTGTTTCACGGAAAAGATATTGCTCCCAATATGCACCGATTATTAGAGAGAAGCTGTGAGATCATTATGTTGATATGAATGATTATGCTGAGAGCTTCAGCATTTGTTTTATATGGAAATGTAAATGTTAACTATAACACCTTTTAGGCGCAATCGATGTTGCAATGTACATAACGCGGTAATGCCGGCTATAGTTCTAATGCGTCTAAAGTTTATAATCAATCAGGCCCTATACTCAATTTGCAAATGTAATCATAATTTTTTTACCCCATCTAATAATCTTATAATTCTGGTAACTTGTGAATATAATAAAAAGTAGAAAGATTTGGTGCTTGTATTATGTATAAGAAATTTCACATAACCAATTCATAAAAAGTTTTCCATGGGCAACAAAGCATCCAACATTCTTTCGATCAATCTTCAATGGGCTTTTCATTTGTGTCGTCATCTCTTTGACCAATCCTTTCACCGGGGATTCACCTCTCACAGCACTGTGTTTGCCTGAGCCACACACAACTGTAACATTGTCTGGAAACTTGAAACTCTTTGTCAGGTACCTCATTCGAATATCATGAAACCATTGTAATAAAACCAGGTATGCGGTACCCACATGCATCCCATGCAAGTCAAGCTTAAGTTCTGAAGAAGTCAACTCCATTGACTCTGCCAAAATCGATGGCTCAATCAACTCCTGAATCAAAGTAGATTCATCATGGTTCAAGTTTTGAAACAATGTTTCTAAAGACGTTGGTTTGATCCCTTTTGGTTCTAAGATTGAGATGAGATTAGGACAATGATTCAAAACCGAATTATAGGTTCTGATAGAAAATGGGGTTTTCAAGTTTTTCATTCTTTTAAGCCATGCCAGCATTTCAATGAGCTCATTGTGAGATCCTAATGAAGAAAGCACCATATTTGAGGAAACCACATCTAATTTAAAGCCATCATCCTCCATTAAACCTATCACTCTCTTCATATCTTCAAACAATCCTAATCTTCCATATGCATAACTCAATGACCGATACTCAAATACAGAAGGTCTAATCCCCTGGTTTTTCATTTCTACCATAGAATTCTCAGCTTCGTGGGGCATATTAATTACAGATAAACTACTGATGATTGATTCGTAAGAGCGTTTCTTAAGGTAAATTGACGATGAATGTGAAGAAAGTTGATTGATACGTCCATATGCGTCAAATATCCCTTGTTTTGATTGATGTTTTGAATGTGAATCCATTAGGTTGCAATAGAAGTTACAAAGATCTCTTTGCTTACTTGCTAGTATTGTTTCTACTTCTGAAAGTAAGGTTTGCGCTTCATCAAATTTTTTATCCTTGTAGAGTGAAGCAATGACATCTGCTATCAGTTTAGCATTCCAACTGAACCATGGCATTTTACTGATTTCAATATATAGCTGCAGGCATATACACAAATAGCAACTATAAGAAATAATATAATTGTGGTTATCAGGTAGACTTAGCACCACTTCAATAAAGACAGAACTTTGCTCACATGTCACCATGATTCCTCTATTGCCAAAAGAATATAAAGTCAAAATATAATGTAATCAGAAAATGTTCTTACTGATATATTGTCGCGATTAATTTTAGTACGGATTTTGAATTGCATTTTCTTGTTCATGATTTAACATATTGTAATTTAGCAAACTTCAGATTAAAGCCTAGAACTAGATACAAATTGTTGTATGTATTGTGGCTTAATATATTTCAGATTAACAGCACCGTGTCATCAGTTTACAAGTCAAAAGAGATAACATATACACAAATCAAAGAGTTCTACGTCTAGCACATATTAACGTGGGAAAGCCGCATATAAAAGCTACTAAACATTCTGAACTTTCCGAATTAATGTCCAACATGATGACAGTTTAAGCTCATAACTGGCTACATTTTCCACAAGTTAACAAGTCATTTTCTACATGAATAGATGGATTTGAGACCATTGGTCTCAAGTTCAATTCCGATATTACCGCCATATGCTTTTGGGCAACGGGTTTCCCGGGGACCAGTGGGCTTTGGCTATTCAGCAGTCTGTCATTCGCGAGCGTATATTTAGCCGGCAATTAATCTTTTTTGGATGTTGAAAAAAATAAGAAAACAAGTCATGTTTCTATTTTTAGTACTCTATAAAAGTACATTTGCCTTTTACAATGTATGTTTAGAAGTTAAATGAACACAATATCAATTTGTGTGAAGTTAAATAGTCTTCATTTCTAAATATGAAAAAAACATTGCGGGTTGATTTCTGTAATTCATAAAAATCAAAAGCTGCTTTCTATTTTGGATATAATTTGTGTATTTATACAAAGTTCATCGCGCTATTTTATGCAAAATAACCCTATTCCTATAAAACTATAGTGTAAAAACCTAAGCAGGGTATGTTTATGAAAAGACAAAAGAAAAGGACAAAAAGTGAAAAAAGATTATATCAACAAGCAACTCACAGGGAATGCAAGAGGAGATAGACGGCGAGATAACGGCGGTGGGGTGTTGGGAGAAACGAGATGAGAAATTGCATCAAGAGCTACTGATTTTGAAGAGGAAGCAATAAATTTCTTAATTAATTTAGATGGGTCATTAGTAGTAGTGGTGGTGGCAAGTGATGTGAAAAACCTCTCGCCGTGTTTGCTCAATGCGGTTGTACATGTTCTTGTTGTTGTCATTGGCCATGGTGGTGGTTTTACAAGTCTAAAATGATTGCAGGCCATGGTGGTGGTTTTACCAATATCACCTATCTTTACTTCAGTTTCAGTATAGTAGTGGTGTTTTGGTACATGTTGAGAGTTGCAGAATATTTGTGACTGAAACCAATAACTTTTGTATAGCGTCATATGTGAAATAGAATGAGTGGTGGAACCATGGAAGATAAAAAGATAGGTGATACAAGTGTTTTTTATATACATCTTTTACACCGGTATTACACAAGTGTGGTACATCAATTCATACAAATGATAGAAATTTTGTTTGAAACAGTTTTTTTTTGAAGGGAAAAAAAAAATTATACAAGTGGGTAAACCGGTATTTTAAATACCGGTTTCGGTTTCGTTTTTTGGCTCAAAATGATATTTCAATTACCGGTTTTAGAAAAAGGAGATTGAAACCAGTATTGTCATTATTGGTTTCGAAATTTGTACCACCTTTTGCAAATAAACAGTGACGATGCAGGTTGATGGTGACTTGACACTGACAAGGAATGTGAACCCGGTTTTTCAAATACCGGGTTCGAGTGTAAGGACAAAAATGGAGCCATGCATTCTCACTTTATCATTTACCCCTTTCTCCCTCAATCTATACATACACATACTAGTTTTTTAAACCCGTGTAAAAACACGGACTAACCGATATACCTTCTATAAGTTAAAGTGTTTTTGACGTTACATATTTCATCTAAGTACTTACAACCATAGTTGTCGACTCATATCTTTTGACTCGACTCAAAAGCATGATTTTTTGACTCGTGACTCGAAACGTGAGTCGACTCGTAAGAGTTAGGAAATTTTTAAGTACTACATAATATAGTTTAATTATATATAAGTGACGTTTTTAGAAGTATATTAAGTTCATTATCTTAATAAATTTTACCAAAATATTACTTATTCAATAGTTTTTGAGGCATAAACTTACAATTTATCTCCAAATTTGCAATAAAATGATCAAAACTACATAGCTAACACCTAAATTAATGTAGCAAATTAAGTATAATGTATAATATATAACGATAGTATCAAATTAAAATAATTATAAGTTTGCGACTCGTGACTCGGTCCAAGTTTACATAGCGACTCGTAAGAGTCTGGACAAAAACGAGTCGACTCGTTTTTGGTGTAAATCGACTCGACTCGTAAGAGTCAACTCGTGACTTGTAAGAGTTTAACAACTATGCTTACAACGACAACTTCATTAGTTACATATGTGTACTGGTTACAATCATATTACGGAGTATATGTTATTTTATTCTTTCTGTCAACTATACATTAAGGTGTTGTACAATACAATAATGTAAAACATGTTTGGTGAATTTCATCAACCTGTTTCATTTAAACCTCATTATAAAAGTAGCTTTAGTTATCTTTTATTATATTTACATGATCTTTTCATATGATTTGATTTATCATTTGATAAAATGATATACATAATTAGTTAGTAATTACGTAATATTTTTGGTGTTTCTTCCATCGTACGGGTATAATCTAGTTAAATGATAAAGCACTATAATCAATTTATTAGTTTGAAGTAGTTTGATACGAAAAGTAATAGCATATGACACTAACAACCATTCATAACCAAAAAAAAAGAATCTTAACTACTTCAAAATGAAACTTTTTGACATCGGTTTCCTGGAGTTCAAAATTTACAAAACATAGTAATCAAAAGCACTACCACAAAGAAGAAAAGCTAGTAGTTTCATTTGTAAAATAGATTGTATAGAAAAGAAATTGACAAAAGACAACGACGACCCCAATATAGAGCACATCACTGAAAATGGTTAGAAACCATCTTGTGCCTTTTTTCATATTGCTGCAAGTACCTTTAAAAAGGTATTAATATCCATTTAGCATCAAATTCCATGTAGCTTACCTTAGACCTTTTGCCCAACTACAAACTAAGCAATGGCTTGCATGATATGGTTGTGAGGCCGCACCATCCAAGGACACCTTGTGTATAAGGCCGAATACACACACAACACTGCATCGAAAAGTTAAATAAAAAACAGTTTTAGATATTGTGTGGTTCCACACATGAAGTTTATCTGACTATTCCACATGATAAATCTAGCTGATAAAATTTATAGAATCACAAAGAAACTTCATAAAACGCACATAAGAAGCTATGTAATAATGTGTACAACAATATCTCATAGTTCCTAAAAGACTTGTAGCCTTAAGAAATCAATTTCTTTACTGTCTTAAAACTTCCGCCATCAATTGTTGACTTAAGGTACACTTTTTATCAACTTTATAAAACCTCATGTCCTCATATATATCTAATATGCAATCTACAAACATTTTCTTATCCACATCTCAAAATTTCATATATATGTAAGCGGTAACTATACAAAACCACCCCAAACAGATAGATAAACTACGATTAGCTAGAGCCTGCAAGTTCACGAAACGCAAAAAATCATCGGTTGAGAAAGTTTATAAAACACCATATTATTTTTCTTGGTCTATCTTTTATAGTTCTAAATAAAATGTTTTATGCCCATGAATTGTGCTTACACATGGAATCATGGATTGTGCTCAAGGTAGATAGTGGTGAGCTTCTGTCTTGAATCAGGAGCAATGCCATCGAATGGTGCTAACTGGTTATCATTAAACCATAGATCTTCTAAAGCTATGATGAGAAAACAACCAAGTAAAATCGCCAACATTAAGGAAAAATTATGTGTGATAATAATTAGACTTTGAAGCTACAATTGACCTAATACTACAATATGGTGTTACATTATCTCACTTATATTACAAAAAACTAAACTATTTGTAGTACCAAAAGGTTCAGTTTAATAATCCCGAATTTCCTCTCCTCCTTTCTTTTTAATGAACTTATGTACGAATGTACTATTAAACATAAAACATATTAATAACTCTTTAACTCCATGTGTACTTATGTACAGTTAACTAATGTTACTTGTTACCCGACCCACCCATTTTACCACCTTCGCAGATGAAAGTCATTAATGATGAATTGCTAGTTTGCAATATCAAGTAAAAATGATGAGACTAAAATGTGTTATTACCACTTTCATACTTGATATAACCAGAGAACTTTTTATAGTTTGGGGAAAAGACTCCACTTCTACAATTATAGTTTATCATTTTCTTCTTGAGCTACTTTACCAGCGACACCTCCCGCGAACTTGATCCCATTAGTGACATGTACCTGCTGAAAAAAGTCTAAGCTAATTACTATCTATAATCACATAATAACATAAGTTATTTAATGTAGATAACTGAATTCATGGGTGATGAATACTAAAAAACCAACTTGCAACACCCCAAAGATTTAGACTTTTTTTTTATACACAAACGCAGTTACAAACTTAATAATATGGGCAAGTAATTATCAATATATTTTTGAGACTAATCAACTAAAAATTAGAATAACTCTAACGAATAAAAAGTAACAATTATGTTTGATCGAATCTTGGGATCAGAAAATCAGTTGAGGGGCTGTTTTTGGGTCCTACTTTTCGGCCACTTAGAAACCTTCGTTTCAATAAACCTTGCATCACATTAAAGACATCTGAACTTACTTCCACTGTACGTTTTAGTTATCCCCAAAACAGAATACACGAAAAGTTACGGTTTTCCCAAAAAATGATCATAAGAACGTCATACTAACTAATGATTTAGAAGCACATAAAAAAATGAATGCACACCTCATTTTTTGTGTTCATCTTCATTCTCTAGCATCCACAACACATGCTTGTTGAGAAAATAACCCCAAACTCATCTATAAAATTCGAAAATCATAGACGAAGAAAAACAACAAAGAGAATAACAACAAAGGTGTTTTTGACTTTTTTCAAACTTTAATTTCAAATACCCTAACTCATAACAATTATTATTGCAACTAAATTAATACTTTTAAAACAGAGAAAAAAAACTTAAGGCAAAAACAATATCGTTTAATATACTAAAGTAATATGTTTCAATAAACCCAAAACCAAACTTTTTGATTTGGTTTCAGTTTGAGTAAAAAAACAACAAACCTCACTCACCAAATAAATATAGTGGACGTCAAACCTTTCATGAATAAGCTCCATGTGTAGTTCCCCAATGATGACATAAATGCTAAATCCTTTTATTTAGCCCAATGACTTCGATAAAAAAGGTTTTTTGGGTATTATTAAGAGACATGGTAATCGTACACCTGCAACCCAAATACAAAATCAGTTACATATTGCAAGTTTTAGTAAAATACAATCTTAGCAAATACTACAAAAAGAAATAGCCTATACACTAGATTTTTAACCCGCGTTTTTCGCGGGTAAGTTTTAAAAAATAATGTTTAATAAACTAATATAAAATTAAATTTGAGAAATTAAAAGTTTAGTATCTTAGATAAATAACGATTAATGAGACCTAATAATTACATAATTAGTAATTAGGTTAAAAAATTTATATTCAAATTTGCAAGAACTTTCTTTCTTATACAATTAGTTTTGATTTTAAAGATACAAATTGAAAACAAAAATTACTCTAGCAGCCCATGTCTCTGTGGATATAAATTGCAACATGATATTAGTAGCATATGATCAATCCTTGATCTCATGTGACGAAAAGGTCAACCCCTTTACCAAAACCAGCACCTGCATATCCACCACCACCATACATGGGTCCACCATAACCATAACCAGGATAGAGGCCTACAGAGCCACCTCTATAGCCTCCCCCATAACCATTATTATCATACGAAAAATCACCCCAGCTCTCTTTGGCTCTGCCCACTTTATCTCCACCTAACATAATTAACAATTCATCAATTTTTCTATATCTTTAAAAGAAAATAAACTTTGGTTGATTTGGAAAAAACATAAACTAAATTGTAAGAAAATCTATTTACCTGTTTGCCTCCAAGTTCATGTATTTGACCATCTGAAAAAATCTTTTCCACGGCTTTTCCACTATCAAATGTAACAAAACCAAAGCCGCTTGAGCGTCATGTGACATGATCAAGCATAATCTGATGCTCAATTATACCACCATAGTTGGAAAAAATACTCTCTCATTTCATCTGCACATCAAATTTACAGCCTTATATGTATCACAACTCCATAGTTTAATACATCCATAGACATCCAGACATTAATGTGTTTGCTACCTTCTGTTAAAGTTAATGGTATACCACCAACAAAGATTTTTTTCGTTCTTGATACCCCTCTACTACCCTGTGCATCCTCTCTGGGAACCGTCCTCTTCACTTCAACCTCATTTCAAAACACATTACAAAAATGGACACACGAGAAAAGGTGGGTCAATCCAACAACCTCACCTCTTTTAACCCGCACTAACGCTTATTACATATTTAAACCCATGTCCATGACAAAACACAACACACACGCTGTTTCTAGAAAAAAAATTACCCAACCCACATGACTTGAACTCTTTCCACCTATCCTATATATCATTTCAAGGGATAATATTATAAGTCGATGTTTGGAAAAATGACGAGTTTATGAGTCAAAGAGAAGGAATACCTTTTTATGAGCTTTAATGTCACTTTTGAGAGACAGTCCTTTATCACATTCCACCATTTGGCCTTGTCTCTCAAGTTTGAAGATCATGTGCATATATTAAAGCGAATTGCACATTTGCACTTAAATGAGTTTGCCTTTCACTTGATTCTTGGCTTCAAGAAACAAAAACAATATTGATAGCAAAAAAACAGAAGTAGAAATACCATTAAAATGTTCCATCGTATATGCTACCAATTTGAGGAGCTCACTTTAGGAAACCATGAAGAAGGGTTATCAAACAGAATTCAGGCTCTGCAAGTCCAGAGTCTTTATATCTATTCTAAATTCGGGCTATTTCCATCAATATTTATATCTATTATATATTATGTTATACTCTTAACCAAAACCTTGATACCATATTCGATTGACCAAAAATCAAATTCTGCAAACCTTTGAGTGTAACCCCCTGTCTATTTCATTCCATCCCATCCCAAACTCTTATTAAGTACATTCAAGATTTCTTCATCAATATTAATGCACCCCACCCCACACCATATACCTATTTCACCAATGTCTAAAAGTCCCAAAATAACACAAAATCTAATAATCCACATTTCCCCCTTTTGTATAGAAACCAAGATGATGATCTTACTTAATTCTTATCCAATTTACTAAAAATGATTTTATTAAACTTACTCGCGGTTTTCCGCTGGATAAAAATCTACTAACCATGTAGCCTTTTTAATCTACTAACCTGGTGCTTGTCGACCAACTCATCTCATCATATGGAAAATATTGAAAATAACATTAACTATACCAAAACATTTGACCATTTGAGTTGTGTTCTTATTTCTCTAATATGGGAGACATTTTAACCATTCAACCATTTGAGTTGAGTTGTTATCGTCTTACTCTAAAATGTTTTGAGTAAAAAGTTCTCAAACCCATTTTAGCCGTATATAAATAACCCATTTTAACAGTTACCCAACCCATTCTTTCCACCACTCTAGTTAATAGAATAAAGTCAAGAATGTTTGTGCACAGATTTTGACATAAATCCAACAGATCCTTTACAGTTTGCTTTGTATAATATTATTGATTGTACCAGCAGTATCACCAATCCTGAAAGCTCCAAATTAATTCCCCCACGAGTTGTGGCTCGCCCAATAACAACCTGCAACAGCCGTTAATGCTTAAATAAGATGATTGGTTTCACAAGCCAAGGCAACAGAGGCTTGAGCCTAAATGACTCGAGCCATCAACGGTTGACAGGTTATAAATATTTTATAAATACATACGTATAGAATATATCCCGAGACTCATACATACTTGATAACGCCAATTGACCCTTACTGCGTCTACTCAATAGCCTATTTTCAGTTTTTACCAAAACATTATACACATTAAGTTACAGCTTCTCAAAAGCCGGAAAAAGTCATTTAGGCTGTTAGAAACTTAGCCGACAGCTCTGGCCAACTGTTTTTGCAGATCATACACCATTTAAAAGACCTTCAACCATACTATGATTAGCTACTTTCGGTTTCAACTGAAGCAAAACAAACAGAAAATTGTAGTCCTTAGCGTGTGCTGGCCAATTCTACTTTTTACCCAAGTTGCCCGTCTACCCGTATTTGCAACTTTAATGACTTGATCCATTTCCATAAGCTAGAATCACTTATAAACACACCCAAAATTTGCAGATAAAAATATCAAATACTTTCCCTAAAATTACAAAATTTCGATAAGAATCTTACCATTATCATCCAAACCCTTATTTAGATGTATAAAACTGATTATTTACCCAATGACTATTTGGTTGACTAAAAGGCAAATCTGTTATCTTCACAAATAACCGCCTATTGCTAATCATCCGCTTTGAACTCATCAGAGGTAGAGCTCGTATGAGCTCGTATCAACATGGAGTTCAACCTGCATAACAAAAACATAAGCTCTCCATAGTGTACGACTTCTTAGTTGAACTTGTAGCAACCATGACACATTTATACTAAATATTAATTTATTACAAACCGAAATTAGAAAAACAAAGATCAAGATTCTAAAATCTACTCGACTCGGGTCATATACACATGGCTGATATAGCTGAGGTAAAGTCCATTCAGGTAAAGTCCACTCAAGACACCAGTCCACCTACCAGTTAAAGTCCGAGTCTACCACTTATTGTCCAATAACGAAAAAATTAGCTTATGCCTTTTAACCAAACTTTTTTAGTCATTTTAAACAGTTACCCAACCCACTCTTTTAACCGAAAGGATTAAATCCACTGCCACCACTAAAAGAGTTAAGCCCCTCTACAAAGAATACTGTTAATAGTTATCACGAAACTGGATTTCCATAGAACCTCATAAAACAAAAAAAATAACCCAAAAGTACCTCATTTTTGGGAGTGCATCAGATTCTTTCAATAACATCACATTATCTCAAATGCCTCAAGTCCATCATCTTGAACAAAACACACTCACAAATGGGCAAATTAAGCTTGTTCTAGCTTCTTAGTTCCACCATTGGGTCCATACACCAATGCAATAACCCTTGTGGCACCTAATACCAAATAAATAACATCAGTTGACATCAGTTTTAAATCCATTTCACATTCAGTCCATGTAGCTTGGAAAGCAAACCAAAAAACACATGTCATGACTGGACCATCAAGCTCACTTATCATTACAACTGAAGGTTGCAACTCGAATTTGAGTTGCATCCGAAGGTTTACCAATACTATACCACAATCGACTTCTACATTTCCATCCTGCGGTTAATCCTATCACACAACTTCTATATGATACAAAAACATACGAAACCGTATCGTAAGGTTCTGTTGCTGCTACTGTAAGTCGTTTGAGTATAGTACACGAGTTGTTTGAGTATAATGGTCCAGCGGCTCCAGCTGAATCATATACTCATTTATAATGATACAAATTATTGCCTGCAAATTCCATACTCTAAATCATGAACATAATATAAAAAAAATTGGGTTCTTATTAATGAATCATTATTTATGAATAACATGAAATCCTAGTCCCACCCATCCACCACCACTCATTCAAGTTATCAAAAAATCAAAAAGTTTCAGAAATTTCTTTCAAGAAAACCCCATATCAACATATCATGGAAACCTAGATCAGATTTAAAAAAACATAAAAAGTTACCATAGATTGAAATCTTTACCTAGAATCTTGAATCTGATGACTTTAACCTAAACTTTAAAAACCTAAATCATATAACCAAAAACTTATCAATAAATTCCTTTTATAATCGGTAGTTAAACAAATATCAAAAGAAAAGAAGTAGAGAAAAACTTTAGAATCTTACTTTTTAATCATCTTCTTCATATTTCTTTTATTGTTCTTCTTCGATGATCCGAATAAACAAACCTTGTAAAAAAAACAAAAATTAAAACCCATCTAGAACAAAAAGTCATATACCTTTTGAAGTATAAAGTATCTTTACTATAATCCATTCTCATTCTTCAGTATCATCCACCAACATAACCTGGATCAAGAAAAAAGTAGAGAATAAATTCGAGTTGAACATCAAGAAAGGGAAAAAAGAAAGTCCAGACCTATATTTAAATTTGAAATAATTTGTGTTGTCAAGAATCTGATAAATAAAAAGGGGAGGTGTATGGAAGAAGCTTTCTCTCTCCTTTTATTGGATACAACTTACCTATTATATATATTTGCTTTTATTTTTAAATATAAAGCCTATACACAGAAGCCTATACATACATATCCCCACTACTCGTCACCTTGCAACCATTCTCCCGCCCAAAAAATTGTTTAAAAAATGAAGCTCATACACACACTTCTTACACCTTATAACACACACCGAAATCATCACTAATGATGTCATATTTCCAATGTGGCATAGGTAAATGCTTGACAACAAAGTTTTTTTTAAAAACTTCCTTACCCTCCTTTAGTATGTAAAGAGAGATTACAAATTTAAGCAAAAAACGTAATAAACAATAAAAACCCAAATTAAAATAGTCAATTCTAATCCAAAAACCATTTGTATGTTCCAAATATAATGATTACTACCAATTATAAACAATAGCATCTTAAGTAATAGTAAGAAATCTAAACATAAAGGCACATAAGATTCAATGTCATGCATTCACAAACCTATATCCAAGTTTGACCAGTGCATATGATAATTACCACAATAATTCCATGTTGAAAAAGATAACGGGATGACTAACCTGTTGCATGTATGCTGAGATAAAAGGACCCGAAAATATTGGCTATTCCAACGTTAAATAACTGGTAAAAAAAAAAAACTTACGCCCGTATTGCCAGATTCGTAGTGTATAGTTAGTCAAAGTTGCTTTTCAAAGCAAAATTTATAATCAAAATACCAATTTAAAAATAAATCAAAACCCCAGTAGACAATATAAATCAATATATACAAAAACCAAAAAATATAAGGACCATATAATTTGATCTGTATATGGTCTTTTAACCATGATGTGATCATCGTCATTTACACCATATATAAACAATTTGCTAACAAATATCACTTACCATGTCAGGTTTAGAATAACCTAGTCACAAATAAACATATTCACATAAAAAAGAAAAAAAAAACTCCAACATAAGCAATAGATAAAAACCCATTGTTACAAACACACATACATGGATTCATAAAAGAGAGCATTAGGTAAATAAAAAAAGAAACAAAACATTTAAAGATAAAGACTTACTTTGAATATGTAAATATTTGTTTATCTTCATGTACCTGTTGGCAAAAAATATCTCAGCAATAGATAAAAATAAAAAATCAAAAGATTTATCATAACAAAAATCCTGATGGGATATCAAACAAACCAAGAATATGTTTGAATATTGTGAAAGATAAAGTATTTAAATCTGAAGCAAGAATTGTATTAAAAATAATTGAATCATATTGTTATTGCCACTTACCACTTGAAGTTGTTGTGTGACATTTTTTTTTTCCGTTCACCCAACTTCCGACTAGATCGGCAGTGTATATCTACGGTGAACCAGCCTTAACCGCGACGCCATCCCCTCCGGCTAAACACTACAACCACCATTTGTCTTCCTCCACCACCGTCATCTCCGTTCACCAAACTTACCGCTAGATCTAGTTAGAAATCAGATGTGGGTAAATGTGTGTTCAGTTTTTGAATTATTTGGTGACAAAAAAGAAGAAGATGAAAAAGAGAAGAGAAAAAGAAAGAGAAAGAGAAGAACATCTGTTTTTTTGAATTAATTGGATAGAAAAGAAAAGAAAAGAGTATAAAAGAAGTTTGATTGGAAGTGTATCAAGAAGCTTTTACAAATTTATACGGAGTATTTATATATAAAATGTATAAATATCCAACTTAATTACATCATCAGCCAACCCACTTTTCCCATGTGGCAGCCCTATATTGGTGACACATACCCTTTGCTTAGTTCATCATCTAATCTCCTTTAGTAGGAAATTAGGAAATAGGAGATATAGTATATCTATATCTGATGACATACCCCTCCACCAATACGAAAGATCTACCGTAGGAGCCGTGATACGAAGGTCCATTCGCTACGAAGGCTCCCGTAACAAAATCAGATAAGAATATATCTCCTATTAAAATGGGATTTGATCTTATCATTTCCAACTTGTAACTAGGGAAATTATATCCCTAGCCTAAGACTTAGGAAACCCTAAGCAACCTACTTGTTCTACAAGATAAACTCTTCTATAAAAGGAGGAACGAAAGACCTACAAAGGGCACACACAATACATATATACATAATACAATCAACTCGGCCGATCAGATCTAAAAGCATTATAACTCGATCTTAATCGGCTAACAATCACATCATAATTAATCGGCGTAAAGAGATTCACTCTACCTTCGGGGAATCGCCGACAAACAACCAAAAACACTCATCATCCCCCTTTCTAAACCTAATCTCGGTTTGGTGTACAATCATTTGGCGCCATTCGTGGGACCCGATTAATACCTGAATCCTATCGCAACAATTTTTTGTGCACCCGCCGGAGATGGTAAAGAAAAATAAAGGCAGGCCCCTGAACGACCGGAGGTCGGCCCTGGCAGCTAACAAAGGGACCACCCACAACGCCACCCCGGTCAAAGACTCGGAGGAAGGTTTCTACTTTCCACCGTTAGGAAAGGATAAACCCTCCAACGATCCTCTCATCATTCAGGCCATGATATTCAACATCGAAGTACGGAGAGTCTACTTGGATAGTGAAAGCGAATGCGACGTAATTTTCGAACACTGCTTCCTCAAGCTCCCGGAAGCCCTAAGGGCCCGAAGGATAGACCCACGCGGCCCCTTGGTTGGTTTTTCCGGGGAACACGCATGGCCGCTGGGAGAACTTGATTTGGACATAACCATCAAGGATGGAGTACTAGAAAGGACCGAAACACTGGACTTATCAATAGTACGATCCCCCTCGCCTTACAACATCCTCTTGGGAAGACCTGAAATGCAGAAGCTGGAGATGGTTCCCTCAGTGATCCACAGACTTGTCAGATTCCAATGTAAGGATGGGATAGGTACAATCCGCTCGTCTTATGAGCAGACAAAGCAAGTCAATGACTTGAAAAGAATGGAAGAGGAAGCTGGATCCTCAAAAGGGCCTTCGGAGGAAGAAGACAATGCCAAAATATCAGTTAATCCGAAATTCCTTGATCAAACAATTTCAAACAATTTCTATAGGCGCCCAGCTTTTCGACGAATGCAAGCGGAAACTCGGGAAATTATTGCAATCAAATATGGACATATTCGCATGGGAATATGCGGATATGATCAGAGTACCAAGGACCATCACATTAGAGGGCAAGCCCTTCGTGACAGAGCATCGCCTAAATGAACGAAAGCACATGGAGCCAATCCATCAAAAGAGACGGAGCCTCTCCGCTGATAGGGATGAGGCCGCTAGAAAGGAAGTGGAGGAACTATTAAAGGCGGGAATAATAAGGGAATCAATGTACCCAGTTTGGATCGCGAACCCAGTGATGGTGAAAAAAGGAGACGGAGGGTGGCGGATGTGCGTCGACTTCACTAACATAAACAAGGCATGCCCAAAAGACTGCAACCCGCTCCCGGAGATTGATTGGAAGGTAGAGTCATTGGCAGGGCATAGGCTAAAGTGTTTCTTAGACGCATATAAAGGTTACCATCAGATACAGATGGCCGAAGAAGATGAGGATAAAACTGCGTTCTATACCAACAAAGGGACGTACTGTTATCAGAAAATGCCGTTCGGTTTAAAGAACGCAGGAGCCACGTACCAAAGACTGGTTGACAGGGCCTTCGCAACCCAGATAGGGAGGAACCTGGAAGCCTATGTGGATGATATGGTTATCAAAAGCAGAAATGAGGAAGACCTCATAAAAGACATTCATGAAACCTTCGGGAACCTCCGAAAAATCAACATGAAGCTTAACCCTAAAAAATGCTCTTTCGGGGTGGAAGAAGGAAAATTCCTGGGGTATTACGTAAGTAACAAAGGCATTCATGCAAACCCATCAAAAGTGAATAAGCTGAAGCAGATATCAGCGCCCAAAACAATCAAGGAAGCTCAAAGCCTGAATGGCAAGCTTGCCGCCCTCAGCCGTTTCCTCTCTCGCGGAGCCGACAGACAACTACCTTTCTTCAAAATATTAAAAGGGTGTGTCACGAACGAAGATTTCAGATGGACAGAGGAGGCCGGAAAAGCCCTAGAACAGATGAAGGAATATATCGCCAATCTGCCGACACTTACAGCTCCCGAACCTAAGGAAACACTTTTTGTGTACCTAGCAGCATCCGCTGAATGTGTAAGCGCTGTGCTGATAGCCGAACGCGAAAGACATCAAATACCGATCTATTTCGTGAGTAGAGTTTTACAGGGAGCTGAAGTCAATTATCCGGAACTGGAAAATTAGCCCTTGCATTGGTCCATGCGGCACGAAGGTTACGAAGGTACTTTCAGGCCCATCCAATTGTCGTGTTATCTGACAAACCTATAAGACAAATACTGCTGAAGCCCGAAAAGTCGGAAAGAGTAGCCAAGTGGGCTATTGAATTAGGAGAACATGACATAGAATTTAGAGCACGACACGCAATCAAAGGGCAGGTGCTAGCAGATTTCATTAGTGAAGTACATGAAGGAAAGAATTCCATGACGCAATCCGTGTCGTTGGAAGTATTGGGGAATGTTGAAAATGATTCATGGAAACTATTCACCGACGGAGCGGCTAGCTCCGACGGTTGTGGGGCCGGACTCATGTTAATTAGCCTAGAAGAAAAAGAATTTACTTATGCGTTAAGATTTGAGTTTGAGGTAACCAATAACGAAGCTGAGTACGAGGCATTACTAGCAGGCCTCCGCATCGCAAGAGATATGAAGATACGGAACATACAAGTGTACGTCGACTCCCAACTGGTAGCATGCCAAGTCAAAAGAACGTACGAAGCTAAGCAAGGTACTACAAAGTTATACCTACAGAAGGTACAGGAATTAATAGAATATTTTAGTCACTTTGAAATTGAGCATATAAGAAGAAATCAGAATAAAAAGGCAGATGCCTTGAGCAAGCTAGTTTCCCTCACGTTCGGGCACTTAGGGAAACAAGTGTTGGTAGAAGTTCTGAAAGAAAGGTCGATCGAAGAAAGACAAGTGTCAGATCTCGTGGAAGAAGAAGGCACCACGTGGATGACCCCCATCTACGAGTACTTAATCAGTGGGATACTCCCAGCAGACAAGCACGAAGCCCGAAAGACAAGGGTCAAGGCCCCACAATACAAAATAATGGACAAGAAACTGTATAAGAAAGGCTTTGTAACACCTTGGCTTCGTTGCGTAGGGCCTAAGAAGGCAGAAATGATTATTCGGGAAATACACGAAGGAATTTGCGGCGCTCATTCGGGAGCGAGGTCCGTCGCAACGAAGGCCATGCGTCTCGGGTATTTCTGGCCGACTATGCATCAAGATTCCACCACCCTACTAAAGAACTGCGAAGCCTGCCAACTTCATGCCAATGTGCCAAGACAACCGAAGAACGACATGATCTCGGTAACTGCAGCATGGCCGTTCATGCAATGGGGAATTGACCTGGTCGGACCCCCTCCCAAGGGACAAAATAATAAGAAATTTTTGGTCGTTGCCATTGATTACTTCACCAAATGGGTGGAGGCGAAGCCACTCGCTACCACGGACGAGGGACAAATGAAAAAATTCGTATGGGAACACATCAGATGTAGGTTCGGGATACCACATACTATAGTCTCGGACAACGGCCCCCAGTTTGCGAAAGGAGTATTCCCGAAGTTTTGTAAAAATTTACAAATAAAGCAATCATTCACGTTGGTCTATCATCCCCAGGGTAATGGACAGGTAGAAGTGACAAATAGAGAAATCATAAAAGGCATAGAAAAAAGGCTAGGACGAAGTCATAAAGGATGGATAGATGAATTACCACTAGTTCTCTAGGCTAACAGAACAATGCCCAAATGGAGCAATGGGGAAACCCCGTTCAGCCTCGCCTTCGGAACATAGGTCGTAGTACCAGCCGAATTCCAAGTTTCTACCCATAGGATGCTGAACACAGAGGGAAATTCGGAGGAGTTAAGAGTCGACCTCGACCTTTTAGAGGAACGATGAGAAATCGCGGCCATCAGAGAGGCTGCATTTAAAAAGAAAATTGAAAGATACTACAATAAAAGGGTAAACCCTACATCATTTAAAATAGGAGATTATGTACTACGGCTGAATAGCGCGAGTGAAAAGGAATACACCAGGAAGTTGGGCCTCACATGCGAAGGCCCGTACCGGGTACAAACAGCCTTCGGGAATGGAGCATATAAATTTGAAACACTCGAAGGAGCACCGGTAGACAGGACATGGAACAGTTCGAATTTACGGATATTTCACTGTTAGATTTTCTTTCTATCCTTATAATTTCTATTTTATGAAAGCAGAAATACTGCAATTAAATAACGGACCAACAGTCTCCACATGAAAAAACGAGAGACAACCATAGTCCTATAATTGTATGGCCACGTACCATATTAAAGCCCCATGAGGGACGAAAAATAAAGACTAGTCATTTTAAAATAAGAGGATCGCAACCTCATAAAGGAAAAAAGCTGACAGGGACGCCTGTACAGACGACCCTACCATTCTTATATTCATAAGAAAGTAACAGACAAATACATCCCATGACTAATCAAAACGGGGTTTTACAACAAGATAATAATACGCCCCGGAGTCATGGAGATGTATAATATCATATATATAATTACTATGGTAACTCGCCAACTTCAAGATAGACTGGTCAAATGCCTCTTTTGCCTTCAGGTACTCCGGGGACTCTTCAGAATGGGTCACGGACAGAACCCCCTTCCTCTTAGAAGCTTTCACAAAGTCATCAATTAAGGAAACAACTTGAGGACCGATCGCTAGTGTCTCACACACATGAGGAATTACCTTCTTCACAAATGCATCCACTTCTTCTCGCAAACACATATTTTCAAGATCCTTCTTCAAGATTTCATCATGGCGTCTCTCCAAACCAGTTTGGAGCGCCTTCATCTCCACATATTGTTCCGAAACACGCTTCTCGAGGGCAGCAACCCTATCCAGCAACCCACTAGCCACTCTCTGTGATTCCTTCAACATATCTTGAGAATACTCGTATTCTCGGATTAATCCATGGATTAAAAGGTTCTTTCGCTCACTCACCTGATTTGATGCCAGTTCATCTTCCATAAATTTCCGAGCAGTATTCCCGGAAAATGCCACCGGAGGTATGATGGCATCACCCTTCCCCTTTTTTGTTGCAGCATCTTCTACAGGAGCGGACGACAATCCAATCTCTATTGCCTTTCTCTTAGAAGCCATATGCAAAGCAAGCACGGTCGGGTTTTTTGATTTTTTAGAAAACTCCAAAGGATGAATAAACAAGTAGATGGCGGTTGAGGTATTTTTATAGGGATACAGTATGGAAACCCTAACCGTGGATCAGATGCCTCAAGATTCGTGAGCTAACAGGAGGACTTTTAGGTTTCGGAATTTTTCACAAGCGTCCCCTTAGGAAATACGATAGTTTCAGGATAAGTCCAACGCAATGACTATTTTGGCATAATTGAACTAGCTTGCACCCGTTGATCATCTGCCTCGAGATCCGTGCAAACCTACCACTTCTGATTATCTCTTAAGTATATTTAAGGCGGTTTCCATAATTTCCATAAATAACCCTCGAAGATTACGGAATAACAAAGAATAGTCCAAGGAAATATCTATCTTGAGAAACATATTCCCTTGGACTGGGGGGCTTGATGACATACCCCTCCACCGATACGAAAGATCTACCATAGGAGCCGTGATACGAAGGTCCATTCGCTACGAAGGCTCCCGTAACAAAATCAGATAAGAATATATCTCCTATTAAAACGGGATTTGATCTTATCATTTCCAACTTGTAACTAGGGAAATTATATCCCTAGCCTAAGACTTAGGAAACCCTAAGCAACCTACTTGTTCTACAAGATAAACTCTCCTATAAAAGGAGGAACGAAAGACCTACAAAGGGCACACACAATACATATATACATAATACAATCAACTCGGCCGATCAGATGCATTATAGCTCGATCTTAATCGGCTAACAATCACATCATAATTAATCGGCGTAAAGAGATTCACTCTACCTTCGGGGAATCGCCGACAAACAACCAAAAATACCTATCATCCCCCTTTCTAAACCTAATCTCGGTTTGGTGTACAATCAATATCTATATATAGATAATCTCTCTCACACACACCCTATAAACAACTTCGATCTCATCAACTTCATATCACAAAAATATACATCATACTAGTATTGATTTAACATAATATCTGACTTCATGGGTTGTTTCACTAGTAGCAACATCTTCATCATCTTCTTTTTTCTTGAATATCAGTCGTACTATGATGAAAGAAGAAGACAACTAATCTTGTTGACTTATAATAAGATGAAGACAATTAGAAGATCATCGTCGACATCATCATCGGAAAAAGTTGAAGACTAATATTAATAGCAGCAAGAATAATAAGAAAATGGTTTTCAATGTGATGCTTAAGAAAATGGTTTTCAATGTGATGCTTCTGAAGGGAATGTACCACCTTCTGGTTTATCTTCTTGCCATAATGACTTTCCCGATTCCACTGTTAATACCACCTTCTTTTGATGCGTAAAGGAAAACAGAATTATATATATACTCGATTCGAAACCGGTCTTAGCAATACCAGTTTCGAAATACGTGCAAGGGGCCACTGTAGCCAGTTAACTCTCGTACCTGCCCTTGTTACATCAACCTGCAAACTTCGAAACCGGTAATGGGAGTACCGGGTTCGAGTTACTTTTACTAAACCCGGTTTTGCGAAACCCACTTTCGAGCCAAAAAAACGAAACCGGTATTTGAAATACCGGTTTACCCACTTATACAACTTTTTTTTTTCGAAAACTTGTTTGACAAAACACCCATGAAAAACGACCGTTTCAAAAAAATTTCATACTAAATACTAATATCACTTCCCTAGGGGGTGTTTGGTATGATGGAATGGAAAGGGGAGAAAGGGAATGGGAAAGACTTCTCTTGTTTGTTTGCAATGGAGAAAGAGAATAAGAAAAGAGAAAGGAGAACGATTCCATTCTCTCCATTCTCTACAAATTGTAGAGAATGAGTGAGAATGAACTTTTTTTTTTAAAGATGTTATATGTAATAAATGTATTATTATTTAAAATTTTATTTTTTTTATTTATCCATTCTTTGTGGGTACCAAACAACGAAATCCATTCTCTTTCCAAATACTCATTCTCTTTCTCACTATTTCCATTCTCTATTACATTTTCATTCTCTATGATTCTTTTCTACCAAACACCCCTAAAAAGATAGAAATGTCTTTTTTTACTGTATTAGACAGATGTCCGCGCGATGGCGTTAGCGATGACGGTGTGACGACGTTGGCAGTGGCGGTGGCAATGTGCAGCGGTGGTGGTGGTGTGGTAGTGAATGTAAATTAATTGATGTAAGAGGGGTTAATAAGGTTATTCAAGAGTTGGAGGATCTATGTTGGAAGTTATTTCATTAAGAATATTATAGATATATAGGTAAAGATGTTTAGATTATTGAATAAAAGAAAATAAGTAATATACTCAATCCTAATGGTGAGTATGTCAGCGTACTTACAATGTCTTTAGATTACTAGATTCATTAACGAGCTCGACATGTTGAACATATGACTTCACATAATAGATGTTTATGTAAACTAAGTGTGAGTGCCTATCTAAAGGTGGAATGACAATTTCAATTTGATCAATGATTTGCCATGGGGAAGATTTACCTTTCGATGCGTTTGATTCAAACATTTAGAGTTTTTTCTCTTGTTTTAAATAGAAATTTGTTTATAAAAAAACTTTTTAAATGTAACCTCGACTTAAAGAACATAGAACTAAAGAACGTGCATAACTGTTGTTATTATTCATGTAATTTAAACCCTTAGAAAAGAATTTTAAAAAAATGATGACTCCATTGGTTGGATTTTAGGAGACTTGGATTCAAGTATAAGAGGGTAAGGTTTTCCCTTAATATGTCATCGTGCTTTTAGGCGGATTATTAGTAAACTTTTCCTTTTATTAGGTTTTGGGTGAGGGGGCTCTATAAAGTGAACCGAATTAGGACAACATAGTTTAAACTATTCGTTGTGATATTCGATCCGCACATACTAAAAAAATATACTCAATAACTTATAGGGTTGTCAATCTCAACCCAACTCAAAAAAAATATGATTAGGGTTGTGAAATCTCGACCTGACAACCCGTCAACCAGCTAATCCACTAACTCGATTTTTTTCACGTGGGTTTCGGGTTGACCGTTTGGGTTAGCGAGTCGACTCGCCAACTTGAAAATAATTTAAATTAAAATTTTTTTTAATAGGTCGATCCACCAACCCATTTGACCCGCCAACCTATGACCCATTTGACTTAAAATCTATCCGCCAACCCATATTTGACCTGAAATCAACCTGTCAAACTGATCAACACATTTGACCCACGCCCACCCGCAAACCTGAAACTCGATCCGTCAACTCGATTTTTTTCAGGTAGGTGGTTTGAGTTCTTATAAACAAATCATGAGTAAGGGTTGAAATTTGATTGAAATTTTAGTAAGTTGAATTAGTGTCAAAAATCTTCGAACAACCCGTGAACCCGATCCATAACCCTTGCCTATATCTAACTTTCATAGTGCTACATACAGTTAGTTATACACATCAGCAGGCAAGCAAGCTAATGATATTAAACAGAGGAAAAAAAGAAAGACACATTGAAGAACAATCTCCATGATTCCTTCTTCTTCTTCTAGTTCCTCCAGGTATTCTGTTGTTTTCCTCATATACCAACCCTCAATTTCCAATTGATCAATTCATTCTTTTTAATTTTCATTATATATATATATATTGTGTAATTGTGTTTGTATATACATATATATATAGGATGTCAATGTCAAAGAAAAGAGACCGCCCAAGCCTTGATACCGCTGTGTTCGATATCTGCCGCCGTGAAATCGGCCATCTCTCTAACCGTAAATTCGCCATACGACTTGCCGCTTCTGAGGTTTTATTTATTATTTCAGTTTTTGGTTGCTTAAAAACTTTTTCTAAAATTTTCCATTTTCAATTCTCAAGAAAATGGAAGGTTTTTTTTTTCTTTATCTCCAGAAAGCCAAAAACTTTGACACTCGCAATTAGTTATCTAGTGGAAAGCATGAGGATTTTTTTATTTTTTTTTATTTTTTTTTAATTTTCTTGAAATATATTATATGAACCCGTTTTTTGTTTTCGTGTTTCTCTTGAAAATTTTTATACAGAACACTCATAGTGCACCTTTAGGTTTTCGTTTTCTTGTATTGATAGTAAACAAAGTTATAATTTTTTTATTGCATTGCTAGAATAGTATCCTCACAGTTTCGCCAGATAGTTTTTGATGTTTCTTACAATATTTGATGCTCGGGATAGTAAATAAGTTGGATCTATTTAACCAAATTATAGAAAATTCCTCGTATTATTATAAAACTTTAGCCAATTACATAAAGTTTTGAACTTTTGTTGATTTTGGGGAAAAAAAATAGAAAGGGAACAGTTTTGAAGATTTGTAGATATGATGATATGAAGCAATAATACTTGATTTATAATTAAATGTTTATGTAAAATTAAATTTTTACATTTTCAACGTTTTCTTAAATGGTTTACAATATACAGCGGTAGAGATTTTCAATGGTATTGCAATTCAGATATTTCGATAACTTCATAAATGTGTTTATTGTGATAGGATATAGTCTTAAGACTTGGTCTTTTGAGGAAGCTGGATCGACACCGTGGATGTGTAAACACGGTTGGATTCAATGACAGTGGAGATATTCTTGTGTCTGGCTCAGATGACAGGAAAGTTATACTTTGGGACTGGGAAATGGGAAGCGTTAAACTCTCATATCATTCAGGCCACATTAACAATGTCTTTCAAGCAAAGATCATGCCCGGCACTGATGATAGAAGCATTGTTACTTGTGCCGCCGATGGTCAGGTATATTTGGTTTTGTTTCGAGTGGTAAAATGAATAATAGGCCTTAACTTTATTCTTGTTGATATAGATTACATAATAGTGCAAAAAGAATTATCTTTGGAGGACTTTGTGTCTATTTCTATCAAGCACATTGTAGCGACCTATTAAAAGGTGTTCAAATATTATATAATCTTAAACAGTAAAATTTTACTAGCCTTTTATAGGGAATTTATATGAAACAAATCTTTTATGCGTAATTTATGTATATATATAATTATATAATTGTATGTATATACATGTTTTCCTTGTTTGATGACATTCTTTTATATCTTATGTGTGTTAGTGTTGAACTCTATATGATATAATGTGTAGTACCAGCATTTCTGAAAAATATTCATAGAGAATGTTGGTTGTCCTAGGTGAGGCATGCTTTGATCCCAGAACATGGAGAAGTGGAACCAAAATTGCTTGGAAAACATCGACGTAGAGCTCATAAACTAGCCAATGAACCTGGCAGTCCACACATCTTTTATACATGTGGCGAGGATGGATTGGTCCAACATGTAAGTCATGATCCATCTGCTAATGTTTATGGTGTGTTCATTATCACTTTTTTGGGACGGGATACCATAAGTGTTTGTACTTTGTGTAGGTTGCTTAATTCAATGTGTATATGCATTTGAAAGCTAAGCTTATTTTTATTTGTTTTTTTCAGTTTGATCTAAGGACAGGGGTGGGCACACACCTATTTACTTGCAAATCCTTGCCCGGTAGAAATTATAGTATGCATGCTGTTGACCTTAATTCCATAGCTATTGATCCTAGGAATCCTAATCTGTTTGTGATTGGTGGTTCGGATGAATTTACTAGATTATATGATATCCGTCGTTATAAATGGGATAGTTCAAATAATTTTGGTCAACCGGCTGACTATTTTTGTCCCAAGCATATAGCTGGTGATGAGAATTTGGGTATAACAGGATTGGCATACTCGGATCAAAGTGAACTTCTTGTATCCTACTGTGACGAGTTCATCTATCTTTTCTCGAAAGACATGGGCTTGGGTAATGATGTAAATCTAATTCTAGATAACGACTCCTGTAGTTCCAACTCAGAGACAGAAACTGATGACAAATGCGGGCCCCGTGTCTACAAGGGGCACATAAATTCTATGACAGTGAAGGGTGTTAACTTCTTTGGACCCAAATGTGAGTATATTGTTAGTGGGTCAGATTGTGGTAGGATGTTCATTTGGAGAAGAAGTGATGCAGAGCTCATTCGTGTTCTAGAAGCAGATAAACAAGTGGTGAACTGTATCGAATCACATCCATATGCTGCTATGCTCGCCAGCAGTGGGCTTGAGCGTGATATTAAGATTTGGACACCGAGTGAAGTTGACAAAGCAACTCTCCCAACAGATATTCATAAGGTATGGTTCTTTACTGTTACCTGTTATGTTTCACTTGATTATATTTATATCTCCAAACTGATTGGTTTGATGAATGATGTCAGATATAAAATGCTAGCAATCATTAGATAAAATTAGTATCTGTTGTGCATTTTGCTCTTTATTTAAAAAATAGAAGCCCAAAAACCCTTAAAGAAATTCTAAAGGCATCAACTTACATCACCATCAGAGCAGTATAACATAACTTGATTTGATAAGAGGAGAAGCTATGCAGTGAGAATATGCATAATTGTGACCTGAGAATTACCGAATATGGTCTCCATAAAAAAAGGTCGCTTGAGATTATAAAGATGCCTTTATTCTGAAAGATCTCCATATTATGAAGTCTTAAGTTTTTGCAATTTCACTATTAAACAAAATCTCAATAGTGATTTACATGGTAATAATTGTTTGCAATTTGACTATTAAAGAAACTGATGATCTAAATTTATAATGCTTCTGCCAATGGGGTTGGTGGCCCGTTGGAAGGTCTTTGACCTTTAACTAATTGGCTGAAAACTCTCTATTCCTGGAAGAAAGTCTAAGCAGCAATATGGGATTAAACAATGTTAGCATTGGCCTAGTAGTATTAGGGTAACCCATTTGCCAAGAGGTTGTGAGTGCAAGTCTCTCTTTTGACTGACAGTCTGACACAATCACATGTAAATATTAGTTTGTTATTGTACACATCTCTGCATTTCTAGTTAAGCAAAAAACCGAGCAGATAACCCTCTATAGAAGGCATGAGAATATCTTTAAAACTCAAAAATGTCAACCACCCTAAATGCGAACATATCCCCTTGAGAAAACATAGAAGTTTGTCTGAAGTAAAACACTAAAACCTGAACATGTTCACAGTTTTTTGTTTGAAAAGGATTTATATAGCCAATATATAAAATCTCATGCTTTTAGGAACAACTCGAAGCATGGCGGGAAGGAGTGCTGGGTCCATAGCAGATTTTATAACCGTTAACTTCCCAACAAAACCTGGAGTTATTCTTCTACTTTATTATCTTGCTTGTGTACCATTTAGCTTCCTTTTTGTTTCATAACTTGCATATGGTCTGAGCATCCATTGTCATTACAGAAAATAAACTTTTAGTTCATGTCAAAATATTGTTACATTTTATAAGTGTCAGCGTCCCAACAAAGCCTGGATTTACTTTTCTACTATTTTACTTGTCCGTGTACTGTTTAGCTTCATTTTGGTTAATTCACTTGGGCTCTTTTCTCTTCTATATTTGTTGTTTTATAATTTACTTGTAGTCTGATAACCACATAGTCAGTATGAAACAGAAATTTGTAGTTCCAATCAATAGATTGTCACATTGGAATAAGGAAAGGTTTTACAGGAGAGTTTAGGATAGAGGTAGCATAATGGGCAGAGCAGACGGGTTGGAGCACTAATCAAAATGGTTAAAGTTTTAACTTTGGTCGAAATAGATCCGGGGGTTGGTTTGGAACCATAAATTTTTATATGAAATTAAATCCATTTCCTTTAAAAAATCATGTTAGGAAGTTGAAAAGATCTGTTGTTCTCGACTTTCAACAATAGGGTTATATAAGGACTGAATCATTGACTCTCCTGATTTATTTTATCAATTTGTTTTGGTTAAGGTTTTTGCTCGTCGATTTCTTTTCCTTCCCAATTTTGACGTTGGCTCTGGTGATGAGTATTACTCCAACGACTTTGATGATGATAATGAGGATAGTTCTATCGATAGCGAAGACGAAGACTACCAGGATGAAGACGACAATGATGATTATTATGATGACGAAGATGATGACAATGATGATGATGATGATGATGACGACGACGACGACGATGATGATGATGATGGTGTTGGTGTTGGTGATGAGGAAGTGGATGGCGACGTGATGATGGAGGTGGATGGGGAGGTTGTGACAGAGGTGGATGATTTTACTTGTGATGCTCATGAAGATCCCATCGAGAATGATATTCAGGTCTTTAATAGTGCTAGCAATGACGAATATGGTGATTCACTTGAAGATTTTCCCGATGATGAGGAATGATGGAAGTCTGAACCATTGTAAAGTTGCATGTTGTTGGGCAATGGTGGTGGTCAGGATGCTAATGTTCCACTATTTTGTTTCTTCCCGTTGATGTTGGACAGTTGGATGTGGAGTCTGGATTCTCCAAGGGACATCTGCTGCAACTGTCTTTGATGTGAATGAATCTCGATTTATAGAAGCTAGCTGCTGAAAGCTTTGATGTAGGACCGGGACGTTTTGTTTTTGATTTTATCATTACATTCGATGATAATTTCAGCTTCGACGACAACAATGATAATGGAACTTTTAGAGCTTTTTCAAAAGGCAAATTAACGTAGCCAGTCAGGAACTGGCATCATGCTTCTGGTTTTTATATTATGATGATATTTATATGTTTATTAATATATATATATAGAGAGAGAGGAAAGATTTATAGGGATTAGTTATTGTAAGATAAGTATTTAATAATCTTAGCTTTCATACTTTCGATAGTCTTGTGTTTTCGTATGTGGATAAGGTATGTTCTTTTTTCTGTTTGTGTGTGTTAACAAATATGGTTTTATCATTTTCAAAAAAAAAAAAAAAAAAGACGAATAGAATGTTGTTAACATTCAATTTTTGATTTTTAATTTTTATTTGGAATATTCAACACTAGATTAATTATACAATGGTGTCTAAACATTCGATTTAAAGAGATACGAAATGATTTTAGTGAAACTTGCATCCAAGTTATTAATATTAACTTGCAAGAACGCCTGTGGAAGTGTATGTGATATTCACTTGTCAAATCTTCGATAGATCGGCAAGCTACGTAAGCTTTATTGGTTTTATTGGTACCTGAAAGGAGCATCTCTCAACCTTCTTTATATACCGTCAAAGCTGGTATTGGAACCCAAAATTCATAAATGACACTTACTTAATTCTATAATTATTATATTAAAACTAACAAATGAAGCTCAACTCTAATTTAGTAAGCAAACTACTTTTCACACAATCATCATAAACTTTTCTTTTCTTTTACGGTTTTGTAGACATTAATAATTTCCACTAAGAAGATGCTAGTATCAAAGAAAAAGTACCACCATAGATCTAAAAATCAACAAATTACCTAAACTAGATTCATCATGGGTCCTCATTTGCAAAGAATATGAAAGGGTGAAAAACTCATGCCAATTAGATTTTTTATTTCTACTTCAAACCAACCAACACCCATTTCCGATAGCAAATAATAAACAACTTTCTTGAATCTTTTTAGAGTTGAGTTTTTCATCTAGTGATTCAAGGGAGAGAGCCTTTGCTTATCTAGCTCAAATATTTGGGATTTTACACAGTTGAATTAGCTTGATGATGCGGTTAACAAAAAATACAACTTTTTAGTCCTCTTTCATAAGTTTGGTAGAAGGTTTGTTTTGTTTTAGTGGATTTCATCTCAATTAATATTCTTAGAAATGCATGTGACTAATGCATAATTATGATTTAACATTGATTTATTGGCAATATAAAGCTCAGATATTATAGAAAATGGTGACTATCAATCTATATACTATAAAAGTAAAAGAAAACATTAAAACTCATTTACATGTTTAGGTACAAATTTTAAGTTGGCTGTGGAATTATAATTTCTGAACATTGTTGTCAGAGTGTTTCCACCCATCACAAAGATACCAAAAAAGGAGAAGCAAAATTACTTCTGGCATAATGCCATCTTGTCCTTTTCCTTTAAAATAATTCTTCTCCATATTTTTTTTTTTTTAAATATCCAATCCGTTTTACCAGCAGATTAATATATCACACAGTTTTTTGTTATTTTTATAAATAAACTTATGAACATAATTTGTTGATAGATATCTAATAAAATTATATTTAGTAGGTGGTTTATAAGAAAAAAAAGTTAAGATTGATATATAAGTGATTCATAAAGAGGGAAGTTGAATATTATAAATGTTCATGTGGAGATGTCAGCTAGGAAATTTGTTGTATAACTTAAATAGTTAGCATGCCATATTTTCATAGACTCCATGTGCTCTTTCACACCATCTAATTAAGATGTATAAATACTTCAGGTTGGATGTCCAACTTTTGCTTAAACCATCCATGAATAGACTGACTTTTGGTTATGTTTTATTCTAAAATTGTTTATAAAAGCAGTCGCAATGGTGTTGGACTTGACCACGAGTCCACTTTATTGTGTGGGACTCGAGGTTCAACTAACGGTGATGGTTCATAGGTATGATCACGAGCCGTTTCAGTTTTTTTCTTTTTTTTTTTACACTCTAGTGACTATATAAAAAAGAAAAAGATGAGTCACTAATGTTTGATTAGGTGTGGATTGAGGGGTATGGTGTAAGATTAGTGAATAGTGATTAAAAGAATTTTTTGATGTGACAGTGAACTATAAAAAACTTTAAAACCATTTTGACCATTAAAATTTTTTAAACCATCATGAGAATAGTTGCATTGGTACAACGAACCTACATTTCTAACTGATTTGTTCCAAATCAGTTCAATAGCTAAAAGGAGCTGACTTTGATACTTTACCAACCAAACACCTAACATAATTAGGATTATTACCAATTTGGAACAAAAATAACAGAAGAATATATCTTGATAACTCATACCTACTATCATTAACTAGTTGTGAAACAATCTCCGGCGTAAGGATCCCATGGCTAACTAAAAACCATAAACTCAACACCTCACAACCTGAACCTACATTTCTAAACACATATACAATAGGAATAACTAACAAACTCAAAGTAGATTAACCTCTTCAATCCCGCTCTGTTACATTACTTCCGGCATACGTCCAAAGCTTGTTCAGGTCAGCAGGCTTTGGGATATCTAACATATCATTGGCACAAGTATCGCCATTGATAGGTGTAGGTGCTCTTCCGGGGCTACGGATTAAAGTAGGGGAAATACAGAAAGTTGGAGTGGCAAATGGAGAGGCGTAAGGTGTGTGTTGGATTGAGAAGGGACTTGGTGACATCCGTTTTAGGATTGGACGGCCTCCAAGACCTCCTCGGTCGAATGTGGATAAAGATTCTGAAGCCATACAACGTTTTGTAGCATCATCTACAAAGATAACGTCATCAATTCTTGCCATTATGTTAAATGCCAAGCTCTCCATTACCCTTGAGTAGCTTTCAAGAATCGACTGCCCAACATCCTGAAATTTTAAGAAATAGTTGGATAGTTTAATTGTAAGCTGTCACTTCAACTTCATTCACACTAACATTATTAAATAACTTCAGGAGTATACACAAAAAATAAAAATTACTATTAATTTCGAATATAGAGGACTAAAGCCAAAGAAACAGAATTAGGTATAGTCAGCTAGAATGCGTCGTATCTGATGCCATTTAGTATTTACTGTTGACCCATTTAATTTTAATTTGTAACATGTCAAACTAATGAAAAGAAGATAAGTCAAGTAGGTTTGCCACAGTATAAGATTAATGCATGAAAAAATCTCATGTATGATCAGAAAGAATCAGATTCTTATGTAATACAATTTCTATAATGATATTTGGCTCAACTGTTTATATACAACTTACATTTTTGATATATATGGCTTTGGTTCAAACAGGCCTTGGCAGCTTTCAATTATACCCGTCAAAAAACCAATGTAAACCCAAACACATTTTGGTTCATTCCCAACTGGCCAATTTTGTCACCTCAACATATTGTGATGAGTTTACAATGATTTATCATAATAGTCGAGAGATTATATGAAAGACGGTACCTTGTTATATTGAATTTTGGTCATATCCAATGAAGTTTGAGGAAGGCCTGGAAATCGTAACCTCAAGCTATGAAGCAGGGTTTCTGCTCTTTGTACTAATTGAGAATTCCTGTCACCATCAACAACTAGCCCCTTAACTTTCCCACTCCATGATAAATGCTTGGCTTTTGAATGATTTGTATTTTTCTTGCAATCTTTCAGTTTCCACGTATAAATTGCCCCCTCAACCCGATTTGCAACTTCCAGAGTGTGGTGCTCTGATGACAAGTCTAAGCAATCAAGAAGATAATCTGGAGAGAACTTTTCAGCAGTTATGTATCGATAGATGATGTCGCCTAAACATGCTTTTCCATTCTGTGAAAAAAATGTTGGTTATTAAAAGATATTGACTCACAGTTGAGAGAAATAATTTAGTATGACTAAAATATTCCACTGTTTCACACAGTTCATAAATAACTTACTAGTTGTAACTACAGACGTTTTTCATAACGAGAACATCAGCATTGTTGTATATATAGACATCATACAAACAGTTGTATCTTATTGCTAAAAAGAACGTCTGCCAATATATTTATCTAACAATACATATACACAATTTCATTACAAGAAAATGTTTTCAAAACTGATCGTTTTGACTACAATAAACCATACCTTGGGTAAGGATTCCAAGTAAGCGTTTGGGATCTCCATCTCAGCAAGCACATTACTATTTATTGCCAAGGCCGCCTTCAATATCTGATTTGTGCAGTCCCTGCATTGCTGCAATCTCTTTCTGGCATCCTCAGATAACCCGTTTGGAGGTACTTTCGGATATGGTAACCACCATTTCTCCTCTTGCCTAATTGACGGCCTCCCTCCACAAACACGGGCCGGAAATGCTTCACAATTGTCAGTTTCTGCTAAAACTATACCACGGTCCACATACCAAAACTCTGTTTTACAAAACCCATCTAGCATACTAATCAACATTGAATCAAGCTTCTTTAGAGCTGGAAGATTTAGAGCCAAATCAGCCCGTGGTTTTGTTGCCATTACTTCATAAGAACCTCCAGACGGAGATTGTTGTGTTGAAGGTACAAAATCCACAATGGAGTCGCTTACTGATAAAAGCCATTCCATTTCCCTTTGCCACATTGCCTTCTTTTGAGTTGCTAACGGTTCCAACCTCCAAAGCTCCCCAAATACAGATGCTTCAATCACAAACAAATTCCAGTTAAGATTACAAAATACATACAACCTCAAGAATATTTACAAAAATGAATTTAACAAAAATAATGAAATGAAGAAAACATGACTAACCAGAAAGATTTGTTATAGCATTTGAAATTGCTAACGCAGTACATACACCTTTACCTCCTCCAGACATGTCCTCCCCAAGCAGAAGCTTAGCAAACTTCTCCTTCATCATATCAATCTCTGCAAATTTCAGCACATTAATTAAATATCATTAGTATTCAAAGCACATATGTACTACCAATCCACATTTTCATATATGCTACAAAACCTATCATATATATATGAAAACCTACTTTGGCATGTGAATAGAATATATTAACTAATTCAGAATACATGTGTGACTTTATATACATGCCCTAAAAAAAGGGTAAATGCCCAGAAACCTCTTAGTCCCGTAAAGGAATTTTTTTCTCTAAAGCTAGCGACCCTGCAACACTGTCTGGCGGTATCCCCACCAAGTCGCTTTTTAGGGGGCAGGTGGCCACTGAGCCTTCTACATCCGTTTTTTTCTTTTTAAATTCCACAAAGATTAATGCCCGTCTATCTGGGGTTACTCAATGACAAAAGGCACCCGGTAAACCGAATTCATATCCTATTTTTAAAGTCCAATAAAGATTAATGTCCGGCTTACCCTGGGTCACCCAATGGCAAAAAACACAATAAAGCATTGGGTGGCCAAAGCCCACCAAAAGCGGAAAAACCCGTCTTGAATCATATTTGAACTTGAGACCTATGGTCTCAAATCTAACTATTCATTTCCATCATCCCAATTGAGCTAAAGTTAATGGACAACGAGATTATACACAAATATATGTAACAAAATATATATGAGACTTAATAATGTAAATAACTAACCTAATGGCAAATCAGAATCATTCAGATGATTCTTATTCAGAGGCTGAGAGGGCTGTTTGTTGCTGTTGCTACTATCCCAACACTTAATTTCCTCATTGTCATTATCATTATTATTATTACTCATTAGGGGAAAACTAAAAAGGGGCATTTGAAAAACAGAATCAGTGCCCGAAACAGCAAATGAAGAACAAGAAGATTTCGAAAAACCACTTGAACTCTCTTCAGACTCGCTGCTGACGTCAGCGCTGATACTATAGCTACATCTTCTTCTTCCACTACTACAGTTACTGCTGCTGCTGGTACTTGCCGGTGATACATTATTGTTGTTGTTGTTGTTGTTTGGTTCCATTGAAATATAAGAAGGACTATGGCATGATATTATATATTTTTGTATGTATATATATATATGTGTGTGTGAGAATGTTTGGAGACAAAAGAAGTAGAAAGACCGGATGATGTGGTGATGGTAATGTTGGTGGTGCTGGTAATGAAAAGATAAAAGGGAGGAGGGCGTAATAAGAAAATATATGTGTTTGTGTTTGTGTTTGTGTTTGTAATTATAGGGTCAAGTGAAGGGATTGTATATTGTCGTATACGAATGCAAACAATCAACTTTTTTTTACTCAAAAGTCTAAAAGTCAAATATGCGTTAAATTCAGAAAACTTTGAATATATTTAGACTATTGACCATACGTCTAATCAACTCGATTATTTGATATTTGAACTTCATTTTTGTTATTTAAATTTTTTAACTTTAATCTTTTTATATATTTGTTGTTTTTGTTTCTACCTATATTTAGACCTATAAAACCATTAGGTAATAGTCCAATGACCACTAGCCACCACTTTTCAGGACAGGTCATGGATTCGGTTCTTACCATATGTAAATTTGAGATAATCAGACGATTATTAGGTGATAGAGATTCACCAGTATACTATCATCGCTGAGGTATTAGTGAGTACTAAATGGTACACGAGATCAGTGAGTTTCCCTCCAATTACCCTTTTTTTTAGACATATAAGTTTTAATTACGTAATTAATATTTGACTTATTACCCTGTATTTTTGAGAAGCTTTTTTAGAGTATAAAACGTTAGTTTTATTTTTGCATTTTAACACAAGTGTCACCAATGGCTAGCCCGATTGATTCGAGGCGATTCGATTTTATTCAAGGTTTTGAGTTTATTTTTCAAGAATGACAAGCTTTGAAGTTTTACTCTTAAATACTTCTAACAACTCATAATCAACATATTGTTGTCTAAAATACGTGCAAAGTTTCCCCATTATATAATGATGTTTCTCTAATGTCGTATCCCAACTGAATGTTTGGAAAAAAAAAACACAAGTTGAGAACTTTTTAAAACTCAGGAGGAAAAACACTGCGACACAAATTTCGAAGTGAATTTATTTTTAGCCATTGTAAAAAAGAAAATTAATTCTTGAACCCCTTTTTTCCCCTAATTTCATCGGTTCGAAGCTCAAGTGTCTATTCATTCATCTTCATTCCAAAGCAAACACATCCATTGAGTGACTGTAACCGCTATCGTTTACAGTCAATAGTTCTTAACTGACTTTTCAATAAGGATCAATCGATAGACTTTTTTGAGGAAAAAAAAATTTCAAGAATGAACGTTTTTTTCATTCGCTATGTGCTGACTGGTTGTGTACGTACTCGCGCGATCAGCTGAATCAGGTTAACCTGGAACAAGTGATGGGTCACCTCTTGATCCATATACTAATTAAAGTTTGTGAATTTTATTTTTTTGATATATTTTACATTGAAGTTGCACATTATCAGGATACAACTTATTGTAAATATTTAGCTAATTTTACTACAATAAACAATGTAACTTTCTTATTTGTTTGATTTCTACTATTTTGTTTTTGCACGCTTTTTTAGCTTAATGCCGTTTTGGCTTATAAAGCATAATGTTACTAACATAAGTACATAACGTAGTCGTGATTACTAATAACATTATAAAGACACCGAAATTTGTTATTATAAGTAGAAGTAAGTTGGTGGTGAATCAAAGGATTAAAATTTACCAAAAATTAAAATAGCATATCATTTTTTTTAAACCAATGCTCTCCGGACAGAATACAAAAGTGAGAGCTGTTACAGGATAGCTAGAGACGAATGTCTTAGCTATGTGTTAGACTGTTAGCTACGTAGTCCGTAGACAAATACCCAATGAAGGTTTAAACCTTTGCCTTGTGGATAAACCCACATATGACTCTATCAGTTAAATTAGTAATTCTTAATTATTGTCATATAACGTATCATCCAATCTGGATTATTCAACATATAAATTCGTATGTTATAATTTATTGACTAATGAGCTCATTACTTGTGGTAGGTTATATAAAAATGATGATAAATTCCAATTCAGTCATGTATTAGTTTGGTTTATTGAGCCGATTTTAAAAACCAAACCCAATTTAATCAAATAAGCGAACACCCTATATATTTATGAGTTTTTGATTCACTATTAATTAGTCAACAGATATATAATTCATTAGTTCATCTATGCATTTTGTAAAATCTACATGTCTCTAACAAATTACTTTTTCTCGATTTTTTCGTAAATGACCACTAGACCTACCTTATAAGAGATAAAAATATATGATTACACTATAAACAATATTGCATTTGTTCACACTTTTAGGTAAGTGTGAACAAATTAAAAATTTTGTCACGTTTTTTAATGTGTTGAAATATATTGAATTAAAAGTGTATGAAAATTTTTACACACTAAAAAGTGTGTAGAAATAAAAGTTCACACTTTTTCATAATTATTTTGTCACACCTCACATGTTCACGGTAACCTTTTTAGTTACCGTGGACAAATGGGGTGTGACAAAATAATTATGAAAGTTCACACTTAACATTTATTTCTACACATTTTTTAATTTGTTCACACTCACTTTAGTATAAACAAATGAAATATGATTTGTAGTGTTACTATAAGACCATCTCCAACAATGAAGGTGATACCGAGGTGCAAGACGTTTTGTGGCGGGCACCAGCGCAACGTGACTAGTTGCATGGTTGGCACGAAAGACAAGGTGAATGAAGGAGCAAGATGAGCGGCTTCATGTTGCAATAAGATCATCTCCAATGGACGTTTTGATATGAATGATTGGAGGTATAATGTTTGGTGTAAATTTCGACAATACAACTTTAAAACTAGTTTTGGAGGAGTAAACGATTGGAGATAATGACCTAAAAAGTTATGCAGAAAAAAAAAAAGCATAATAATAAAAGTAAGTTTCAATGAGAGCACTAATGACATTTTATTTAAGTTGGCAGAAACGGTCATGTGATGCCAATGCTGGGGTCAAGTGCTTGCGGGGATGGTAGACAAGTGATTAATTATGTGTATTTACGATTTCAACCATTTTATTTGTTGTGTTATTAATTCTCAAGCTAACTATCATACATGAAAAGTAAATACAAGAATGATTATCGATCTATTTGTATAAAACATGTTTGCACTTTGCAGTACCTTTACTGTATTGTTGTTGTCTAAGTTTTAAATAGATTGGCTGATGCTATTACTCAACTTATATATGGGAAAGAAACTTTTGATGGAGACAGTGATGATATTTCAGTTGTTTGATGATCATAATTTCAATCCTAATTAAACTTAATAGTACTTATACATAAATAACAAGTTAAATGTGAATACTTACATAAATTCTTATTTTTCCCGGCATTAATAACTTATAATTTCTTGACACTAATTCGAGAAAGGGTATGGACCGTGGACGAAAACAGGTATTGAAAAATCAAATGCATTTAAAATTCCGTGCCCCTGACCAAAATTTATATAATTTCTCAAACAATTCACTCTTCAAAACACTATATAAATTGATAGTTATGATAAATTTATTACTCTTCCGAATTGAAGGAAGTTTGAACAACTTAATTATTTTTAGTTTAAAAGCTGAAAATATATATTTTTTTTTTGTTTTTTTTGTTTTTTGTTTTTGTTAAATATAAAAATACAACTTAATTAATTTTATTTTAACAACTTAATTTGACTTTTTGAGTCTTCTTTTTTCAACTTTGACTGTAAATATTTTTGTTTGTGTTATATAACACTTGATATAATATATAATAGGGGTGAGCAAAAACCGAACCGGAAAACCAAAAACCGAAAAAATCCGACAAAACCGAATCAAAAAAACCGAAAACCGAACGTAATCCATTGGTTTGGTTTTCGTTTTCTATAAACCGAACTGATCGGTTCGAATTTCGGTTTCCTATGCTAAAAAACCGATAAAAAACGAACCAAACCAAATATATTTTTATGTATTTTATATTTATATTATATTACATTTATATTTATTACTTACAATTTGTAAATGTGTTAATATATTTAAAAAATTTTTTGTCTTTTTAGTGTACAAATCTTTATAAATTGTATGTTTTATATGAAAACGTACAACAAAATCAATTCGTTTTATAAAAGTTATATCATTTTTAACACTGAGAAAATATAATTAGTTAATAAAAAGCATCTCTATATTTTGTTTCTATATCTTATTATTTTTCTTAACAATTAAAAGTTAAATTTATAACATAATAAACAAAAAAAAGAAAAAAAAATTATAACAAAAACCGAAACCGATCCAAACCGAACCAAAACCGACGACACCGAACCAAACAAAAGCCGAATCAAATGGTTTTGATTTTCTAAAAACCGAATGTATCGATTCAGGTTTCGGTTTTAGGCAAAAACTGAAACCGACTCATACTCACCCCTAATATATATGAACTAATTGAGTTTTAAATATACTTTTCATTGATATAACTTTCATTAATTAATATATAACACAAATAAAGATATTTATGACCAAAGTCGGAAACAAAAGAGTTAACCAGTCAAAATAAGACAACTAATATACAAATAAATGTCCTTGAGCCTTAGCTCAATGTTTGAAATATCATCCCTTATCCATGAGGTATTGAGTCCAAGCCTTGGGGAGGACATAAGGAAGTCCCTTTATGAGGGCTTGGCCTGGGTATTTCCATGTCCAAGTCTGAGGGGGTAGGGTTTACCCCTATTGATCGTCATGCCTTCGGGCGGATTAGTAGGGGGTTTTCCCCACATCGGGAATTTGAAATAGACATTTCTACTTCAAAGGAGCTCTGTAGCGCGGACTCGGTTAAGACAACGTATGCTAGACCTTCCATTGTCGAATCGCGATACGAAGTTTACGGCGAAATTTACCTTTAAAAAAAAAAATATACAAATAAATAATTGGTTCCTATACAAAGTGAGTAAACGCCATTAGTGCATAGTTATACTTGTTTAAAATGAAAGTTAAAAAATAGATTGACTACAAAATTATGTTAGACGTATACTTAAATAAAGGGGTTTACTAAATACAGTCCTTAGGGCTGTGTTTTAAGATGCATAAATTGTTTGTATATTTACCATGAAAATCAAAGACGAACTTTTAAAATGAAAAATACAAGTTTTTTTTATGTACGTTAAATACAGCTCTAAGGATTATATATAACATTTCCCTTAAATAAAATATCTAAGGCCTAAAAATAGGCAGTAATTAGAACAATTAATTCAGACATAATTATTGAAGTCCCAACAATATTATTAGTATCTTGTATCATGAAAAGCAAATATTTTTTGTGGTCAAAAGACGTCGCATTATTTATAATTCATTTGACAATGATTCTTGGTTTCACTGGAGGATGAGACAACCATTTTTTATTTACAAAAGGAAAACTCCCGATAGTAAGATCTAGTTTGAACAACCTACTCTCAAGGGGTGGCAGCACGTTCGCCTAGCCCGCCGGAGCACACGGCGGGCTCTCAACGTGCTGGGTTCCAGCGGCTTCATAGCCCAAGAAAACTATTGGAGGGTTGAGGTTCAAACGGTCATATTACCAATAAGTGTGACAAAATAAAAAGTTTCCGGCCAATGGTAGTGTACAGGAAGGAGGAAGATGACCAAAAATCACCTCTCTGTTCTTGAGTTCAACTTTTAAACAAATGAGAAGAAAATAAAAGAGATGAGTGAAAGAAAAAAGTAGTTCTTTCATTCTTTTAAATAATCAAGAAAATGAAAAGAAACTAATATCCCTAATATCTATTCTTTACCCCTTTCAATTATTTTCTTCTCTTTTATTTTTTGCTCTTAACTGAGACGTACTTAAAAAGACAAATAACTTTAAAATCCTTTACAATCTTTTCATTTCTTTCCAACAAAAAACTCAAGAACTGAGTAGTGATTACTCCATATTTTATAGTTTATAAATTTCCAATTTAAAACTTAAATTTCATGTATATTTTGAAAACAACCCATGCATGTTATCTATATAATTATATTGCCATATATATATATATATATTTTCAATTTATGTGTATTGTACTTGTAAGATTGTAGTTACTTTTATAAGTAATGTCATGTTTTCCATTCTAATAAAGTGATTTTATTTAAATATAAATATCTTGTTTAGTTTAGTTATGAAAAAGAAAACATAAAATTAGGAGTGTTGAAAAAATTATGATCATTAAAAATGGATGGGAAGGTTTCTTTTTATGATAAATTAAAGGTTTCTTTCTATTTGAAAGTCACATGTTAAAATAATAAATAATAAAGTTTTTTTTTTTGATACGCGTTATATAATTAACGTTTATTTAAAAAAACAAATAATGATTATTACTAGTTTTACATATCACTAATATTGATCAGTGTTACTTAAGAAAAATCCTACTAACCACTAGCCTTTATAACACCGTTAACTCATTACAAATCAATTAGTGGTCTGGTGTCCACCATTTACGTTTGACTGTTTGAATACCAACTTCAAACACATGACCTTTAATAATGAGTATTATCATGTTTACCAAATGAACTAAGTTAAAACTGGTTGGTGTGCACCATTTTTCATTATACGTTTATATAAATATATATTTGTTAGGCATAGATTAATAATAATGTTTTTATAGAAAAATTCTGCTTAATAAGTCAATAGTAATTACTACAACCACAAACCATCCATTCTCAGATCACAAGCCTCGCATAATCATGTCTCGCATACATAATCATATAGGTTCATAGACATATAAAAAACGAGCCAATTAAACACAAATGTTTCACTAACTGTTATGAGCTGTCTAAGGCTCGGGTTAAACACAAATGTTTCACTACCTATCGGGCTAGGCTCGGGTTCGCCGTGCCCGATCGTCTACACTATGGAGGGTGGTCGGGTAAGGCTCGACTATGGTCAAATCGGGTATAGAATCATATTAAGCGATCTTGGGCTTCAAATTTCGAACGTTGGGGATGGTGGGTCCCCCCCCCCCCCTAAAATGGCTACATCTGACTCTTTTTAAAAAAAAAATATTTTTTAACCTACTTTTTTACTTTTTCACCTATAAAAACCCATTCTTCTTTCATTTTTTACACCACAACTTTCATTTTCATCCAATTTCCATTTACTCCACAACTTCCTTTCAACCAAAATCACTACAATGGACATTCGTGATTATAAAATGGTTATCCAAACCCACCTAAATTACAACTCCAAACATCTCTCATCCAGGCGCAACCGCCGGGTCTCCTAAGCCCTACCGCTACATTCACCGCAATGACGGTGACAACACTGTTGACTCGGATTATTCTGAGTGTTAGTTTAAGTTTTAATTATGTAGTTTTATTTAAGTGTTTTTAGTCGTATTAATCATTTTCCATATTCTGTATTGTGGTTTTAAGTTTAATGAAATTATGTTTTATGTTTATATGATTTTAATTATATGTAGTAAAACTAAATGAAAAAGAAAATGAAATTGGGTAAGAATTATGTACGTATTGCCAGTGATTTGGGTAAGAGTTGAGTAAAATTAGATAGTTGTGAGTTAGAGAGTTTTGATTGGATGATGAATTGGGTAAGATCGGGTAAAGTTTTTGTACTCCCCACCCTAAAAGTGTCTAGATTATCTCTACGAACGAGTAATTCTCATGTGTTAAATACTTAAATTTGGTATCTACTTTCTGTTTATGGACCACCTATATGGAAAATGCTGTTGTACCTTCTTCAATAGTAATTGTACGTACATGCTACGACTTTAAACTTTAATTCTTAAATGATAAGGTGACGTGGTACCAAGTTGTAACATATATACCAGTGATCACAGACTCAAATAGTAATTTGTTCTAACAAATATTCAATAAAGTATTGGATTCATTACGATATGAAATGAGATTTTGTTGCATCAGAACGTACACTGTAAAATGTTCAGAGTAATTAAACAACGCGTTCCGTATCCCGACCAGTATTTTTAGTATTTTGACCAGTCAGATTTTGCAGCGAGGGTCGCTGCAAAAACCCATGCCACGTCAGCATTCCACTAAGCCCGCTTTAAATGGTTTGACCGACTTTACTCCACTTATTGCAGCGAGGGTCGCTGCAATAAGTTAAACCGGAATGAATTCGAATAAAAACCGATCCACCCATCCATTCCATCATTTTCCTTCCTCCACCCATCCATTCCATCATTTTCTTACACTTTTTCTTCCGATTTTGTTTAACAAAATTTAACAAATCCATCCACCAAAACACCTCCGGCTACTAACAATCAAGTCCCCTTAGTATAACAATCCGGGTATCACGAAGTGTCGGGATCATCACCCCCGCCAGCCACCACCGGGCAGTACCGCCAGCCGCCACCGCCGTCCACCGCCACCCATCACCGTCTGTCTTACAGGGAAGTAGTATTAGCAGCGACATCTGGACTTTTAAGTGCCCCCGTTATTTCCCGTCCGCCGTTTGATTATCCGACTATCCTCCCCCAAATTCTAACCGGTCGTCCTCCCCCAAATTTTCCGGCCATTTCAAATTCTGGTATGTATTTTATGCTTTTTGATTTTTATTATATGTGTTTTTGATAGTTAATTTGTTATATTGGTATGTTAGTATAGTTTTTGTATATATATTAGTTTTGTTAATTTGTTAGGATTATTAGTTGTTTATAGGATTTTAATAGGTTTGTTAGTATATTGGTATGTTATTATTAGTTTTGTTAGTTTTGTTAATTAGTTAGTTTTGTTAGAATATTGGTATGTTAGTATAGTTTTTGTATATATATTAGTTTTGTTAGGATTATTAGTTGTTTATAGGATTTTAATAGGTTTGTTAGTATAGTTAGTTTTGATTTGTTGATAATTTAGTGATTTGTTAAAAGCCACTAATTTGTTTTGTTAGTGATTTGTTAGAATATATATCGTTAAATGCAAAATTACGTAGATTAAATTTTGTTAAAAAATTGATTAAAATAAATAGGCAAGATTATGATCAAAATATATGTATTGAACTAAATACCCAAGATTATGTAAAAAAATTTATTAAAAAAAACGACTTAAAACTTATAAAAAATTAGTTTAACAAAAATATAGATAAAACTATATATAAAGATTAAGTTAAAAAGTATGACGTGTACAAAATTTAGTTAAAAAGTTAAAAATATATTATAGAACTAAGTTACCAAGATTATGTAAAAGTTTTGATTAAATAAACTACTTAAGACATAATAAAAATTAGTTCAACAAAAATATAGATAAAACTAATTATAAAAATTAAGTTCAAAAGTATGACGTATAAAAAATTAAGTTAAAAAGTTAATATATTGATTTGTTAGAAATTAAGTTAAAAAATTGATTAAAATAAATGACATATTAAAAAATTAAGTTAATATATTGATTTGTTAGAAATTAAGTTAAAAAGTTAATATAAAAAATTAAGTTAAAAACTAATTAAAAATAACGTAAATTAAAATTTGTTAAAAAATTGATTAAAATAAATAGCCAAGATTATGTTAAAAATATATGCATTGAACTAAATATCCAAAATTATGTAAAAATTTGAATTAAAAATTTTGATTAAATAAACTACTTAAGACGTATTAAAAATTACTATAAAGTTAAAATTAAAAGTATAAAAGTAAATTTATATTGTATAAACGGAGTTCTAAAAATTATTATAAAGTAAAAAAGATATATATGAAAGTAATAAAATTTGTGATAATTTTGTTATATGATTTGTATTTTGCAAAAAACGTATAATATGATTTGTATTTTGCAGTATAGATGGCGACTTACCATCGCGGTGATGGTGGCAATGAAGACCCACGTAGACCATGGTGGAAGATTACATGGGGCTGCAAAGGCAGCGGAGGTAAGGAATTTGGTTTTTTATAATTCATATTTTAATTTAATATTTTTTTACTAACTTGTCTTTTTAGAATTTGGTTCTTTATAATTAATATTTTAATTTAATATTTTTTTTACTAGCTTGTCTTTTTAATTTTTGCTAGCCCCACGAAAGGGAAAGGGGAGGGGGCCCTGTCAGAATTTAAATTTGGAGGCCGAGTTCGCGAAAAAAGGTCGTCTGTCGATCGACTTTGACACCAGCAACTTAAAAACGTGGCAGACGATCGGCCCAAACTATTCTATGTATAAGAGCCTCATTGGCACATTGGTCCGCCACATCCCTCAGACATACGACTCCTGGGACCATGTGCCTGCTGAAAGAAAGGAGTTTATCATCCCGACTCTGAACGTAAAATATTATTAATTTTTAACTTCTTCTTTGATGTTTGTATCAATTTTTAATTTCGCTAACTTTTACTTTTTTAAACTTTTTCTTTGATGTTTGTATCAATTTTTAATTTCGCTAACTTTTACTTTTATAAATTGCAGACTCGGTTCAAATTGGACCACTTTATTCAGATTCCTAACCCCGAGGATCCTATCAGGCGGGGGTTCAGGCTGTGTGTTGATAGGGACTGCTCAGATCAGTATTGGCTCCGAAAGAGCCAGTTCAAGAGAGCCCACTTTTCTAAAAAGGGGGGCCTGGATGCAGTTCCCCAGTTGGAACAAGTTGTTCCCCAGAGGGTATGTCACACGAGGACTGGAAAGCTTTGTTAGGGTATTACCAGAGGGAGGACCGGGTCAAGAAGTCGGCGACAAACAGCACGAACAGGGGCAAGCAAGTTCTTACGGGGACCCATGGTCGTAAGTCTTACTCTCAGTACGTCCACCAGGAGAAGGTTAGTTATGAATTATATATGTATTAAATATATATACTTGTGTTTAAAAGTATAAGTTAAATAATATATATTTCTTATGATATATATGTATTAAATACATATACTTGTGTTTAAAAGTATAAATTAAAGAATGTATATTTCTTATGATATATATGTATTAAATATAAATACTTGTGTTTAAAAGTATAAATTAAAGAATGTATATGTCTTATGATAAATTGATGTGTTTACAGGTTGAAAAAAACCAGGACGTCGACTTGGTGGATTTGTTCAAGATTAAGCACAAGAAGAAGAAGGATAAAAAATGGGAACACCCGATGGCTGAAGAAATACATGTAAGTGTCTCTCTTTAGGATTTTATTATTTTTTAGTATTAAATGTTAATTAATCAACCTTATGTATAATTTAACGTTTTTTACAGTCTCAGCTCAAGAAGAAGAAGGAGGAGGCTGAACAGGACCCCGTTCCAACACCAGATCCTGACATTGTCATGGAGGTACGGGGACCCCGGGCGGGGCATCGTCGAGGCATAGGGCGGTTCATCAAGCAGATGGGTACCCAGGCGTATGACTATACGCATCTTACAGAGGGACAACCACGTGCATCATTCGACTTGAACATGGACCCACCTCAGCCTAGCCAGACGTCCTCCTTATTTGAGGAATTATTTAACTATTCTAGTTATGCACAGGCTCTTTTTCTTCCTCAGTCGTCCCAGCAGTTGCCCACAGCCTCTCAATACTCAGCCGGATCGTATCATGTCAATTTGGATGACGACGATGATGATGATGATGATGATGATGAGAGCGATGATGCTCATCATTAGTATATGCGTTTATCTTTTCGGATGTGCTGATGATGATGCTCATAATAAACCAAAAAAACGTAAAAAAAATATGCCTAATCTATATAAATAAATACGTCAACTATTATTAGTAATAGAATACGTCAACGATATCTAGTACTTATCATAACAAAAACATCAAAGATAGCTATAGAATACGTTAACTATTATTAGTAATCATCATAACAAATATAAGTAAAAAAATACATCAACGATATCTAGTACTTATAATAACTATTATTACATACGTTAAAGAATTACAAACAAATAATTATACGATATAAATAAACTATTCAAGGATCTCATATCCCGTAGGTGCCTTATTAGCTTGAATGTGTTTGTGGTACTCAGCCAAACGGTCTCTGTACTTCGGATGTCTTACCCAGGCCTGCGATGCAGGTTTATCATGTCCCCAAGCTGAGGTGTAAGGCATTGGGCAGTCCTTATCTAAAAAAACCGTAACAAAATGTGTCGACCCCGATACCAGGGCAATGCATATCGGGTCATTTATGTATAGCTCGCCTGGCCCCTTCCAAAAAGGAAAACATGTGATGTTCTCCACTAGACTTAAACAGATAATTATTACCCCCAACGCATTAGACAGAAGCATAGCGCAATATGGATTCATCATCCAGTAATCGTGTGGGCGACCATTTGGATAAGACATTGATAGCAAAGTGTGTATGTGTTTAGCGTCACCAGCGAATGCACCCTCATAGTATCCGCGCTTGGACTCATACTCCTCTAGCATTAGTTTGCGAATCCACTCGAATTTTTGCTCGTTTTCACCCAAAGCAACAGCCAGTGCCCGAAACCCACAGTTACCATCAGACTGTACATTTTTTATATTGACAACGTATCTTTGAAAGAACTTAGGGAGCTGGCCTAAGTAATGACTCATGTCAAACGATGTTGACTCACTCTGGAAAAAGTTGTGTGTAAACGGTTCAGGGTTGTTCTGCGGATTTTGTGTATTCTGTGTAATGGGTGTCCAGAATAATTGATCAACAAAGCTATATGTTTCTTGTTGCGTTTGGTTATTCTGGTCTCCGAAATAACTTTGTGTGTCTTCGAAACGTGAATCGCTACCCACATACGAACTATGTCTGCCACTTTGTCCCCAGTTTAGTTTGTTATAAGGTTCGCCAAAGGAATCTGTATTTCCCGGGATGTTAAACTCATAACCCACATACCCACTCTGCCTACCACTTTGACCCCATAATACTCTGTTATATGCTTCGTCTACATTGTCTGGCACGTTCATTGATAGGCCCACATAATTACTTTGTCTCCCAATCTGACCCCATTCGGGCTGGCTTTGAGCCTAATTTGAACTGGTTCCCACATGATGATTGTGCCTCCCACTTTGAGGTGATTGTGGTTGGCTTTCAGTTTCATTGAAGAAACGTGATGGTGTTTCTGTGGAAAAAGAATTGGTGCCCACATGATCACTCTGTCTCCGACTTTGAGGTGATTGTGGTTGACTTTCCATTTCTTCGAAAAAACGTGATTGTGTGCTCACGTATTCACTGTGTCTCGCATATTGGCCTTCTCCAAATGCACATGACGGTTGCGAAAATTGATCGGAGAACTCCCCCATGGACTGGGTTTCCTGAAAAATCGGTCGGGAAAATTGAACCGACTTGGATTTTTGAAGACCGGAGGGTGCTGTGTTTGTCGCCTGCAAAAAAAAAAAAATTTAATAACATATTACACTTACAAGTATACTAACAAATAGGGGGAAATTACCAAAAAAAAAAAATTCAATTAATTAAATGTAGTTCGAATTATGATCCGACATACTTGAGGTATATTTTTCTTTGACCCGATTGGTCTTCCACGTTTATTTTTAATAACAGAAGGGTCCTTGATTTTCGTTCTCCCCGGATAGACGATGTCTTTTAATTTAGAAATCCAGTTTTTGCGATTTGACTTCGGTTGATCCTTAAACTGGACTTTAACATCCTCTACTAATTCGTCGATAGCTTCGTCATCGTCAGAGTCTTTTCGATGATCGTTGTCCGGAAGGCATGTCGACGGTGTCAGGTCTAGCTTTCTCCAAAAGTCATTTATGTTATGCACCTCAACACGTTTGTCTACATTTTTGACGAAAAAAAATTACAATATTTGTGCATTTACCAAAAAAAATAAAAATCAATTGCCTATATTTCAATAAACTTACTGCAATGCATGTAAGCAGCTAGACGACAGACACATGGAATGCCACAACTAATCCACACCTTACACCCGCACTTTCTCAAGTCTTTTCCGATTTCCTTTTTTAATTGTTTAATTTCATCGACCATTATATCAAGAGCTGTCACAGATACAACACAAAGCAGGTCTTTCAAACATGGGTAGTTGTGTTTACCAGCTCTATAAATCCTGCTTTCCTCCAGTTGGCCCTTGATTTCTGTATCTTGTCCGAGGAGGATATCATTAACACATTGAATTATTCTTTGAAATGTACATCTCCCCTGCAACTCGGACTTGAGGAGTGAATGCTCAGCCTCAACTCTGTTGGTAGTGTAGTTACGGTAGTTGAGGTGCTGATCGACCCAAAAGGACACAAACTTTTCCTTGTACGGGGAAAGCCACTACTTCTGCAGGTACTTGTAAACTTCTGTCAATTTAACATTTGATTAGCTTGTGTGGGTATATGTGATTTACCAAAAATTAGAAAATAAAAAACTTCAAAAGCACTTCACTTACTGTCTAAACGGGGACCCATCTTCTTTTTAAATATGATAAATTGTTGGTGTACTCTTCTAGTGTGCGGGACTCGTAAAGTTTTTTCCACCATCCGTAAAAAGGCCCCCATTTCCCTTCCCCTTTTAATGATGGCATGCTAAATTTGTCTATGTTTCTCCATATGTGCACTCTACACAGTAAATGGTATGCTTCAGGCATAACGGTTTTGCATGCTTTCATTAGTGCCAAATCCCGGTCTGTGAGTACCACGCGCACAGCAAAGCCTTCACCTAACGTCGACTTCAAACACTCCAACACCCATCTATAATTATGCTCTTGTTCGCTTATGATAAACGCATATGATATGCTAAAGGTCTTGTTTGTTGGAGTGACACCAACGATCTCAACCAACGGCATGTTGTACATATTAGTTTTGTACGTGGCGTCTATTTGGATAACATAAGGAAATGCACGCCACAACTTAAATGATGTCGGATGTATAAAAAACGGATTCTCCAACCGACCAGATACACTGTTTGTTGTATGATAATACAAGTAATTATGCTCCTTAAGCAAACTGAACATAACTTGTTTCGTTTGAACAATATGGCGTACATATGTCGTTTCAGATACTCTATCATAGTAAATAAATAAAAAGATATGTAAATTTGATATAATATACCTGCATTGGAGTGTTCCCATGTTTTTCGGCCGCCTTCTTCCGCATAGCTTTTTGGAGATTGTAAATGTCATCACTGCGGGTCAAGTTTCTTGGAAAATTTTCTTTCAATAGCTTTAACATCTTACGGGGCGTAGTACCGCGATGATATTCTTCTTCCAGAAATAATCTCTGCTCTTCAGTCAACCTTCTTGCGTACGCGTAACCCTCCAGATTCTCAGCTGGATAGTGATTATGTGTGTCGTCTACAACGGTTATCCTCCAACCATCATCAGTCAAACGACCGATTAATCTAAAGGGGCACTGACATTTAAGTGTCTTTTTAACGAGCCCGCCTATCCTATCATCCATTTTCCCAGAAAGATTACAGACTATCATCACTTTATTTTTTACACGAGCTAAGTTGGAATTTGTTCGTCGTTTGATTAACACATAACCAAGCTGCAATCCTGTACTTTTGGCCCAGTTGAACAATTCTTCGTGTGAACCGAACACCTAAATTAGTTTTTTTTTTAAATTATCATTAATTTGTATACTTATAAATATCTAACATTTTAAATATGCAATAGATATAACAACGAAACACAAATTAAATAGTACTAAAATATAAATATTTTAATGATATTTGCCTAAATTAGTTTTTTTTTAAAAAAATTATCATTAATTTGTATACTTATAAATATCTAACATTTTAAAATTGCAATAAATTTAACAACGAAACACAAATTAAATAGTACTAAAATATAAATATTTTAATGATATTTGCCTAAATTAGTTTTTTTTTAAAATTATCATTAATTTGTATACTAATAAATATCTAACATTTTAAATATGCAATAAATTTAACAACAAAACACAAATTAAATACTACTAAAATATAAACTAATAATGATATTTTCCTAAATTAGTTTTTTTTTTAAGTTAACAAGGATACTTGATCGGTGTGGAAAACCCTAGCGTCGTAGTCAAAATGAGGGGCCGCCTCTGGTATCTCAAATTCTTCATCAGGTTCTTCTAAGTGAAGCTCAAAACCTTCCACACCCATTTCGCCCCATATACTTTCAAAATCCATGTGAAATAATGATAAACTATAATAATAATACTAAAGATCTACAATTTATAGTATAGAGTCTGCCATATATTAAAAATCTAATGTATATCTATATATCTATATCTATATATATAAATGAAAACAATATAGAAGAAATATAGAACTATAACTATAGAACTATAGAAGAAACATATATATATTGAAAACTATAGCTATAGTAATAATAATACTGAAAGATAGATAGAAGAAATATAGAACGAAAATGACGCTACGAAAGACGCTACGAGTTTATATATATAGAACTGCCCGTACACTGTGGACTTGATGGTCCACAGTGGACTTTTGTTTTATTCACTTTTTGCAGCAAGGGTCGCTGCAATAAGTGGATAAAACAAAAGTCCACTGTGGACCATCAAGTCCACAGTGTACGGTTACGTACGATGGACTTTTTGCAGCGACCCTCGCTGCAAAAAGTGTGGTCATTTTACTAAAAAACTGGTCGGGTCACTAGGCGCCTTAAACAACTGTAACTCTTTTGGATATTATAATTGGATTTTGAATTGCATGTAAGTTTATAAGATAAGGCGGCTGGTATCCCGACCATTTTTTTGGTAATTAAACCAGACTATTTGCAGCGATTATCGCTGCAAATAGTGGTGTTTTTGTCCATATCCAACTATTTGCAGCGATTACTGACAGGGGGCCCACTGTTTTTTGCCAGATTTGCCATTACAAACAGAGGAGTCCGCACTATTTACAGCGACTATCCCTGCAAATAGTAGGTGTGGTCTAGGTACCAAAAAATCTTGGTTGGGATATGAATCCCTTAAGATAATGGTACCAGCCATACTTAATAATAAAAGGATTTTACAGAAATATGTAAAATTGTCCCTCTTAAAAAAATTATTTCTAATGGTTAAAAGAAAAGAATTATTCCAGAATAAATGGGCAATATTTAGGAATGATATATAGCAGATAAATTTAATTTATTTTTCATCTTTGTATTACCATTTCATTGTTTGTTAGATAAAAATATCATTAGTCAATTAGCTTTTGATGTAGTGTTTTAAGTAAAAGGTGAGAGGTTTTGATTCTCTGGGAATCACTAGGTCCATTAAAATGAAGACATTAACATTAACTTGCTAATCTGTTTGGATAGACTATGGTGAATCCTTTAGTGTTTTATATATAATTTCGCTATTGGCCGGCATGCTTGTCTATGGGTTGTAATAATTACATGTGGATTAGGGGTGTTGAAAATAATCAAACCCAAATAACCCGATCTAACCCGAATGAGTTTGGGTGAAATGGGTTGGGTTATTCGGTTTATGGGTCGTCATTTGGGTTAACCCGAATAACCCAAAGCTTAATCGGTTTAGGTTACGGGTAAAAAATTCAATAATTTGGGTCAACCCAAATAACCCGAATAAGATGTTTGTTTTTTTAATATATACTAATATATAACACATCAAATTTGTTTAAAGTATATATTCTTGCATATTAACGATAAAACAACTATCTTTTCATTTAAGAATTCAAAAAACGCAAAATTATATGTGTTTCAACCGTTTTGGATATAAAAGTTTGTTAATCTAAATAAATATTAATATTATTTAAGTTTTTGAAATTGAATTTACATTGTTGCAATGTTGCATAACTAACAAATCTTTTTAAGTTGCACGTAAATTCATCAATCACGCTTATATGGGTCACCCAAAACCCGACCCAAAAAAACCCGAACCCGAACAACCCAAACCCATATAACCCAAAGCTTATTTGGTTTGGGTTACGGGTTGATTTATAATTTTTCAAAACCCGAATAACCCGAAACCCAAATAACCCGACCCATCAACACACCATTGTGGATGAGGTTGTAATAAAAATTAACATTAATTTTTAATTTCGCTCGGTCGGCATGCTTGCTAAACACTTGTTTGGATATGAGGATGAAATAAAATTCGTTTACAGTTCAAAAAAAACAATAACTTACTAATTTGATAATCTAACTAATAACAAGTAACAATTGTAGTTTATAAGAAATTAAAAATAGACATATTAAAGTATTATCGAAAGAAATATTCAAATGGTTTGTTATTATTCTTGACGGAATATACATGCATTATTATTTTTTTTTCTCGACTATTATCGATGGAAGGTGATCTGTACACAAACATTTTTTTCATAAACAATAATATATACATGTGGATCACATGATTGTATTGTATATAGGGTGTAATCGAGTTGAGTCGAGCCGACACAGTGCCAAGCTTGAGCTCGACTCAATTATAAAACTCGAAGCTCGAAACTCGACACGAGCTCGACCGAGCCTTTATTTTCAAGCTCGAGCTCGCCTTATGTGTCGACTTGATTAAGAGTTAAATTAAGTTTCAAATCAAGTTTAGTCCTATAAGCTCGACTCGATTAAGCTCGACTCGGTAGGAAAGTAATTATGTAAAATTATATAATATTTAAGAGTAAAATTGTAAATAAGCACAAGCTCGATTAAGCTGCGAGCTTTTCGAGTATGATATATTAAGGCTCGAGCTTGACTCGAAAGTCTACTGGAGTAGCTCGAGCTAGAGCTCGACTCGACTAAGACCGAGTCGATTTCGGGTAGCTCGCGAACTGTATCGTCTTGTTTACACCCCTAATTGTATTTGTACAACTATATATATATATATATATATATATATATATAGGAGAGAGATCAAATAAAAAGGTGTCTTAAGGAGAAAAGGGAGAGAAGGTCTTATGAACCAATCAGAACGCGACATGTGGATTTAAAAAAAAAAAGAACGCGGTGGCATTTTTGTAAATAAATCAAACTTTTGTCAGCCTGGTTTTGGGTCAGCTCGGGTCTGGGTCAGCTTGAGTTATGATCAGCTTGGTCTGTCAGCTTGGTTAGTCTGGAATCTGGGTCAGCTTGGGATCTACATTTGTATAAATTATGTGTAGTTTTGTGTCAAGCTGACCCAACCCACGCTAACCAAGCTGACCCAACCTGACCCAGACCCCAAGCTAACCCAACCTAACCCCAAGCTGACCCAACCTGATCCCAAGCTGACCCAAAACTTATAATCTATATTTGTGTAGATTGTGTCAAGCTGACCCAACCTAAGTTAACCAAGCTGACCCAACCTGACCCAGACCCCAAGCTGACCCAACTTGACCCCAAACTGACCCAAAACCCATAATCTACATCTGTGTAGATTGTGTCAAGCTGACCCAACCCAAGCTGAGCTAACCTGACCCCAAGCTGACCCAACTCCAAGCTAACCCAACCTGACCCAACTTGACCCCAAGCTGACCCAATCAGACCATGACCCAAATCTGACCAAACTGATCATGCTGACCAACCAAGCTGATCAGAACCCAAGCTGACCCAGACCAAGCTGACCACCCAACCTGACCTAGACCCCAAGCTGACCGAACCAAGCTGACCTACCAAGCTGATCATAACCTAAGCTGACCCAGACCTAAGCTGACCCAAAACCAGACTGACAAAAGTTTGATTTATTTACACAAATGCCACCGCACATTTTTTTTCATTTTGACACATGTCCCGTTCTAATTGGCCTATAGTACCTTCTCTCCCTTTTCTTCTTAAGACATCTTCTTTCAGGATCTCTACCCCCTCTCTCTCTATATATATATATGAACTTGATGACATAGAAAGATGAGAAAATTTCATTATATCTCATTTTATCAATTTCTGTTTTTGTACTTTTTTTTTAATATTACTTCACTCTATTGTGAATTTTTGCTTTATTAAACGTCCACTTAAAACCATATCATATCATATATGAATATACATAGGTTATTGAATTAATACACATCCAGTTCAAATTCACAAATCCTATAAACGTTCCTTTCGATAGTTTTGCCAAGGATACAAACTAAATACAATCCCAACTATATAAACATCATAGCTATACCAAGTACCCATAACATCAAAATAGTGGGATTTCTTGACTTGGTGACCACTGACCACCAAGATTCAAACTTATGGAACGAAAATAAAATCTGCGGTGTTGTAATTTATATGAAATTAACTCTGCTTTCATTGGATGGATACCATGGAGCTGTACGGCCACCACAGATCTTTTTCGTTTTCCAACGAATCACCAAAACTCAATGAGAAACCCAGCACCGGCTTCAACATCTTAATCTATGGATCGGGTCAATTTCCGGACCTAGATCTATAACTATCCATCTATATACTCACATATTGTTTTTTTAATCCATGAAAATCATGGGACTCATGCATTTATTCATTAAATAAGAAATAATAAAATATTAATATGTGAAAGGTTCTACACCTAAACTTAAGTGCTTTGTAGTTTTGAGGAAGAAGATAAAAGGCTAAGAGGACCAATATACCCTTATGTGCAATGCACATGGGGACCTTAACGGAGCCATCCTAACGTTCGTTAGAGAGAGGGGCATGTAATGAAGGAAAAAGTCACAACATGATGATGTAATAATTTAAAACAAAAGTACAGAGACGAAAATTGATAAAATGGCAAACCACAAGTGATGTAATGAAATTTTTTCTAAAAAAATCTAATCATTAGTGTAAATCTATTTAATAATATACCTTAATGATGCCGTTAGAAGTTTGCAAAACCCATATATATATATATATATATTGACCGTTAGACACATACCTTTTGATGTATAATCCCTTACATATCAATTTTTTAATATTTAATGTATAATATATAAATGATTGACCATCATGATTTTTATGGATTAAAAAATCAAGATATATAAAGGGTTTCACACTCAAGCTAGGTGTCTATCAGTCACATATTCTTATTCCTTATATATATATAATGAGCATGGTACCCGCGCAATGCGGCGGTGGTGGTGGGAAATGGGGTCTAGTGGTGTCGGTGATGGTACTATTGGTGGTGGTTGCGGTGTTAAGTGGCATAGGTAGATGTAATTGTGATAGTGAAAAATTTTAGAAGATAAGGCCTTAAAGTGTTAATTATTAAAATACAGGTTTATAGTGTAAATTAATTCATTAAGAGCAAATTTGGTATCTTATAAAAACTCTTTCCATATTGGATGTTTATCAAAGGTAATTTAGTAATTCCGTATGTAACTATTTCTAAAGGAAGTGATAAATCTACAACAACTATTAGTCATCTACAACAAATGTACATGTCTTACTGCACAGTTTACAAATGCGTAAAGCATATATTGTTGTGGATGATAAATAATTGTGGTAGATATCTCATTCTCTTTCTAAAAATGTAGGGTGTGATAATTTTTATAAAGGAGTATAGATATATAATAATTTTGTTTTTTCAAAAGGAACTCATAATTAATCGTTGGTTAAGGTGAAAATATCATCCATGTGTTTAATGATTAAAACGAACGAGTTCTAAACCAAATGTTTAGTTTCAATCCGCAAAAATTGTAGCAGTTAGTATGTTGTTTAATGGTAAAAACGAACGAGTTCTAAACGAAATGTTTAGTTAATAATTATGGAATCAAGGATGGAAATGGAGTGATACATTCGGACAATTTCTTGTGTAAAATTGGACAAGACACATACATTCGAATATCCGATGTACCTTGGGTCGTATTCTTATGTATACTATATATACTCCCTTATAAAGCAAATTGACTTTAAGGAAGTAAGAACCTGATGTGACTAAAATACCCTTTAACTCACTACATATATACTCCCATATCTACCAGGTTAGACTAAACTACCTTCACTAGTACTTTAAAAAAAAAAACCATCTCGATCCCTTCCTCTATCAGAACACACAAAAAAAAACCCTAAATTGATTGATCCCTTCCTCTCTGTAATCAATCGATATATACACCATACTGCAGATCGATATATAGCAAATGATTTGCCATCCCTTCCTCTATTAGAAACAGACACACAAAAAACTCTCTTACTCTCTGTCTCTCGCCACCAACCTCTGCTGCCAGAGTCATCACCATGAGCCACCGCCAAATTCATCGCCACCAACCATCGGCACCAATATGTTAACCAAATTGGCACATACACATACTAAATCACAACTCCCCTCTCTCTCGCCGGATTCATCGCCACCAACCACCGCCGTCGGATTCATCACCATCAACAAGGGTTTTTCTTTCTGTTATTATTAATTTCTGATTAAATTGTTGTACATTTATTATTATTATTATTATTATTATTATTATTATTATTATTATTATTATTATTATTATTATTTTACCAATTCATATGTATTGATTTTCAGGGGTTTTTTCTGCTCGCCACCACCTTAATCATCACCACGAACCTCCTTCATCGCCTCCAACTACCGCCGGATTCATCACCACCAACCACCATCAGACAGGGTTTTTTTTCCAGTTATTATTATTAATTTCTACTTAAATTGTTGTACATCTATATTATCATTATCATTATTATTATTTTACAAGCTCATATGGATTGATCTTTGTTTTTTTGTGTAATGTATATATTTTGTTGATGATGTATGTATTTTCCAGAACATTGTGTTATGCTTTACTTACATTAACAATTCACTGTAATTTTTCAGAGCTCTAATTTGGTACTTTCTGTAATTTTGTTTTGGGACAGTTGTTTTGGCTTCCTTTGAGGATGTTGGATTAAATGATGATAAGGTATGTAATTGCATTAGGATTGCCGTGCGGTCTGTGTAAATAGTTCTATGTATTGAAAGTGCGTGACGTTACTTCTTGACAGGCATTGAGAGACTCATGACCCGAGAAACTTGCTCTTGGAGGCGCAAAAGATCCCATTTTTTTAACTGATCTTAGTTATATCTTAAGACCACTGTCGAAACTCCACCGCCTCCCTCGATCATAGTTTTGACTTAAGATCATGGAAAAAACCAATGAAAAATTTGTATATGAACTTTGAAACTTGAAAAGTAGAGACTCATTTTTCTTTCAATGACAATATTACTGCACAACTTTCACAAATTCAACCATGGGCTGGGGACATTATTTTGGTTGGGCTGGGGTAAAAGTCTATCAGGTACCAAATACTCATTCACGGGCTAGCTTGGACAGGGGGATATCTACCGAATATGGTAATTATTTCTTCGTTATTGTATATATCTACCAAATACGTGTATAATAGTTTCTATTAATACGAAAGTTTTGTTATAGATAATAATATGAAAAGATAAATAATTGTTTCGTTAATGTATATATATCTACCAATTACTATGTCACAGACTCACAACTGTCATAGTAATTGATTCACGCAGAAGTACGTATTTTTAGGATAATTCATATTTGTTTATAAACTGAGTTGACGATTATTTTGTTGTTTCCACTATCATCGTTGCCGCTGTGACGCGCGAGCACAAGGCTAGTTTAATAAAACAAACCAACTTTTTTTTTCCTTAAACTTTCTGTCTTTGAAAAATCATAAATAACCTTTAAGCTTTATTTACTAATTTAAACATCTCTATCTAATATATCTATAAGGCTATAACTAGTGCTCAGGCACGTCCAATGGACGGTTAGTCTCAAAATATATTAATCAAAGCTAAAAAATTAGAATTCAAGTAAAGGGGAAAATATAATGTGTTTAGAATCCGGGTTTTAAACTTCAGGTCCGCGTGTTTCGTAACAATTTTTTAAATTTATTTAATTAATAACATCTAATTTAATGTGGTTGGTTTGGGAGTGTAAAGGGGTTTGGAGAAATCTGGCCTCTTTGTTTGTTGTTTTAGTTTTTGTATTATATTTCCTATACTCCGTATAATTCTTTGCATATGTTTATAATTGTTCTTGACAACAAATGCTCCTCAATATATATAAAAATTATAATAATATGATAAATTGTTGGTTTTGGTTTTTCATTGATTTTCTTGCTTTTTATTCAAATATACTGAAGCCAATGTTCAATGTTTATATTAAGAAAAATGATAAATCCTCCTACCCAAATAACCTAATAATTCTCCTTAAACATTAAGAACGTGACATGCGGTATCCACTAATTCTCTTTCCTAATCTTGCCCCTTGATTTTTCCACATGTCATCATCTCATAGTTAGGAAGATTATTAGGCTATTTGGTTTGGAGGATTAACTATTTCCCTTATATTAAACATTATAATCATCGTAAAGGCGACAAAATCCCTAGAACCAATACGACAACTTAATCAATACGAAAACTAAAGAAGAAACATGTGAAAACTAAAGAAGAAACATGTGAAAATTAACTTCATAAAAATATTGAATCTAGTTAACCCATTTTTCCCCCCAACTTTAGTTAAATAAAGAATTTGTAATTTGTTATATCTAAACTTAAAATAAACACAAACTAAAATTTTAGACTATAGTTACGAAAAACGAAAGAAAAATATATAATTTCTGAAAAGTACATACTAATTCATCAACAAATACCATCTCGAACGTTTTGATTTTCTGTGGGTTGTTGCACGCTGAAACAATCCATACATGCACAACACGTAGTCATAGATGATGGTTAATATGTGTTGATTTAAAATCTTCAAGATGAACTAATGTGGTCTTATTTTTGGTTGTTGAAGAAGAAGTCATGATGAACCTATAATGAATAACAAACTAAATTAATAGAGATAATAATAACAATAACATAATAATTTAATGTTAAGTAATAACAATAATGATTAAATATGAACAAAGTATATAAAAAAAAAACCCTCTTGGTAGTCCATTTCTTGGTAGGTGACTATTTTTTGGATTTGGTAGTAGGTTTTTGTTTTTGTTTTTGTTTGAGAATATGTGAGGGTTTATTCCTAGGTATACATAGATGTAGTATAATTTTTGAGAGACTTTTAAAGATAAAAAGATTTTTTTTTATTAATAATAAGGTCGGCCTATAAATTTAATAATTAAAAAAATATTTAAAAAATAGAAGATTAATGAGGATGTAGAATTAGGCTAAAGGAGGGGGATTAGGGGTGCCAAGTGTACCCCCAACCCTCTCTTTTAGTTATATTATAGATACCCTTAATGAAATAATTTACCGTATAGATCCCTAACACTTAAAATAACTACAATATTACCTTTAACATAAATTACTTTTACATTCACCACTATTGTCGCCCTTATCACCGTCTCCACTGCCGCCCCCACCACCGTCACCACCACCACCACCTCCTCCGTCATCAATACCCCACCTGAGCTGCATTGCGCGGGTATAAGTCTAGTTCCAAAAGAATAAAACACAAGACAATAAGGTTAGTTGTAGAGCTATACAAAACATAATCATGTATTCATTAAACTCTTGAGTCTACACTGTTAGGTCGAAAATCGACTAAGTATGATTTGTTAAGAAATAGCTGAAGTTCAGTGAAGATACTTGTAAAGAATTCCGAAGCCATTCAGAATAAATTCACTGAAGCCTCACTTCAGATCAAGATCAGCCCAAGTTGAAAGCATTCATTCTGAAGTCGAAGACTGAAGATTGAAGAAAGAGAATCATCTTAGAAGCTGATGTGCAAAATCGAGCTTTAAATTTATAAAACCAGAATTACCTAAAAACTCACTACTACGCACTATCGGGCAGTGGACCCGACCGTTTGTAATATAGCTAAGAGGTAAGACTGTGTTTGTTCTCAGGGATTGGATTGACTAGTTGTTTGATGAAATGGTTTGGAAAACGGGTGTTGCTTCGAAAATCCTTTTGACAATAAAATTAAAATGAATTTGAAAAACAAATTGCATAAAAGTAAGAACTTCAGTCAATATTAAGACAAGTCATCCACCTTGAATTCACTTGACTTCAAATATGATTGCATTTAATTATGACCAAATTCGTTTGAGTTTAAAGATAATCGTGACAAGATTAAGGTGCTCACGTGGTACCACCAACCGTGAACAAATTACCGAATCACCTAAGTTGCTAGTTAAATTACCCAAGCCGGTACCACCAAAGCTAAGACAACTATTCCAACAATTAGTTTTATTGACTATCGAATTATCAATTGCACCTGTGTGACAATAACGTGGTACCACCAACCGCTATGAATCACGTGGACAAAATTACTCTTTTCTTAAAATGATATTCACTATCATACCATGAACTAGTGATAATTACTCATAGACAAGTAACCGTTTTAAAATCACACATACATTCAACTGGTACCACCAACGAAGAATTTATATGCAACCAATATCATATTAGTTAATAAAAAGAATTAAATCATCAAGATCACGGAACAATGATAATTAAATAAACTCTTTGAATTAAAAATATAGCAATCACATCATTCGTCTAGCTTCATCAAGGTGGATGATTAAACGTTTAGCCACTCATGATCAATTCAAAATAATGATTAAAATTAAAGAGAAACATGATGTACCAATCGTTTGAGAAATTGAAATTGCAAGACAATAAAAGTAGATACGATCTAGATGGGTGCTCGTGAATCTTCAATAAATCCGCGTAAGAAAAACTTGCTTGGAGATTGAAGAACCCTTGTAGAGCAGCTCCTAGAAAGATTTTAGATAAGTTGGAAAAATAGGGGTTGTTTTCTATTTATAATCTTCAAAATCTGATGCAGAAAAACGTCCTAGGACTTCAGATCCCGTGCTCCCACTGTGGCGCAGTGGCTTGTAATGTTACCCACTGCGGCGCAGTGGCCTGGGTTTGACTTTGACTTTCAGGTGACTGCGGCGCAGTGGCTATGGTAACTCCCACTGCGGTGCAGAGTGATTCCACGTACTAAATTCTTCTTCCCATGACTGCGGCACTGTAATCCTTTGCAAGCCCTACTGCGGCGCAGTGGGGTAATTTCACTTTGAGGCCGTGGATATGGACTGCGGCGCAGTGGACTAGGAACATCCCCACTTCGGCGGAGTCATAAGCATGTGAACAATATTCTTCTTTACGATCTTGAAACTTGTTGAACCTCGCCATCTCTTCCACTTGAAACAACTCTCGGTAATACAAATCAACTTCTAGGCCAATAAATATTTCGAAAATGTACCAAATGAATGCGTAACCTGTTTAGAGCCTGAAAACACTAACAAACACATAAACGCGCCAAATGCACATAAATCCAACTTAAAATACATCATAAAATGGCCATTAATGATGTGGGCGATGGGTATAAATTGGTCACATCAAATCCCCCTACACTTGAGCTTTGCTTGTCCTCAAGCAAATCCGAACTTTAAGTAAAAGCATTCCTTGACAACCAAATATCAAAACAAGTTACGAGTATCAAAAAGAAGCAACACCAAGCATGTCAAATGACAAAAGGCGGGTGAAGCAGTTTTAATCTTAAATGAAAACCCGAAATGTTTGACAATACCTGAACAATCCGCAAGCCACGATAACTCAACTAAGCATAAATGAAACAAACGATCCTATCAACATCATTCTACTCCAACAAACTTACTTTCGGGGTTCAATATATGAAGAATCACTCATAGCTCAGTATACTTTTTTACCATAGGCTTGAACTAGGATCGATGCTCCACCAACACGGCGCAAGCACCAAGTACATCGTCAAAATAGGCATAGAAGGCGGTTGTATAGTTAAACTAAGGCTATGTATATATGGATATTTACAAGAAAGTATGGGAAATATGGGTAGTAAGTGAAGGTGATAATCACAAGTATATAAGGTATATATGAAAAATGTACAAAATAGTCTAATCAAACCCATACCATTGATTGCCAACAAACCACCAAACCATAAGATGTCATCCCGCGAACACACCTCCAAAGTACCAAGCAAACCTGACACCATTGTGGTGTATCTACTTCAAACAACTTATTATCATCGAAGTCTTCCATTATAATGATACAACAAATTTTCTAGACATTTAAGAATGAGGAATTCCCACTAGTAGTCCAAGTTCTTTTTCTATTTTTTTTTTCAAATTTTCTGTTTTTCATAATTTTTATGCTTTTTGAACCACTTTTACTCTACTAGTAGATACCCTCTTACAATGATAAACATGTCTACAACTCTTCACTTTCTCATAGACCATAATATTCCACTAATTAATCCACTGAAGCTTTCCCAAACCATCCAAACAAACCAATGACAATCAATGGCCCCCCAAATTAGACTATTGGTATAGTAAGGTATAATTAGGTAAAGTTTACATATATGAATGGATTTATACAAAGGTAAAGGTAAAGTTAAAAGGGATGTATAAGTATATAATTTCACTAAGGTATACAAAGAAAGGAAAAATGTGTGTATATACAAATGTAAGTATAAGGTTGTATAGTAGAGGTATGGATATATAAAAGAAAAGTGAAAAAAAAGAAGGAAAAAGTATGGTCAAACCTAAATGCCAATTCGTCATCCGATGTACTCGTCACGATCACCAGGCCAAGTTCTAGAATCAACACATCACCGGTATACTCTTATCGAGAAAAGAACTCGGAAATGGCTTAGAAATACCTCAAACACGCACATCCTAGTGCTGGGCATCAAAACAGAAACCCTTACTCCCGAATAAATCCAAGAGCCTAAGAGAGGGACGTATTTACGAGGCAATCAAACCAAAACCGTCACCTGACACAACTATATATGAAATAATGAAATCTCACAATTGGGTGTTTTGGATATATATGAGTATGCAAGTAATGTTATCAATTCCAAAAGACTAGCCAAATAACCATTCAGAACAAACTTCGCCAATTAAAAATTTTGTCAAGGAAAAATTTGTAGTAAAATTGCTTATTAAGTTATCATAAATTAAGTGACAAAAGCAATTTACCACAAAGACAAGTTCAACTCAAGTTAAAAAATCATATCAACTTCTATTATCCCGCCAAATTGAAAGCACTAGTTTTAAACATGCACATCACAGTGAAGAGCTCGAAATGGAGACTCATACCCCTAGATAAAATCCAAAGGCCTACGAGAAGGACACATCAACAAAACCGGTAGAAATCTCAATGGCAAAACAACAAAAGCGATAAACCCGATAGCTTAAACCTATTTGCCACCCAATCCCCACACACTTAAGATGGACAATGCCCTCAATGTCCATATTCGGTCAAACAAAAGTAAATAGGGGTAAGCGACATATAAAAATAAGAGCACATACCGGAATGAGGACACATTCCTTTTTGAAACAAGTTAGTTGACCCCGTGTCACAAATGGCGCTTCCAAAATAGGAAGAACACTTTGGTTAGCGGGAGAAACAACTTGTACCAAAATGGAATGTGCGAGAGTTGTGTGTGCATCAATCATACAATCAACAATAAAGCGCTGAACTTACTGCCAGCATATGCACACCATCACAGAATCAACACATTGATGCCATAGAATAGAGATGAGAAGAGGATCCAAGGGGTTCTCCCCACACTTGAGTTGCGCTATAGCCATCAACATAACAACCTCTTTCATTTGCATCACTAACAAACCACAAAAATTCCAAATTTATCAAAGTACTACTGTTTCATGCAAAACCTAAAGAAAAATAAAAGAAAATGAAAATACAAATGTTTCATCACCCCGTAGGGTGGATACCAACAGAAATAAAGAACAGGAAATAAGTAAGAATGTTTAAAGTACAGTCATCCCAATACCGAAATCAACAAATATCAATCATTAAAATGATCCATCCCACGTGACTGGATGGGAACCATCATCAACATCATCACTGCTGCTGCCCGTGGTAGCCATAGGGAGCACCAGGTGAACCAAAAAGGTCATCCACCCAGCGAGTAGCCTGCTCTAGTGCATCTCCCATTCCTGAGCCTGAACCTCCAACATCTAAACCTACATATCCCGAACCACGAACAGCAAAACCTCCTGAACCACCAGCACAATCAGCGAATCCAGAGCCAGTACCTGCAGTAAAACTAGGCATAGAAGATGAAACACCAGCATCACCACCTGTAAATGTGCCAAACTGCACCGGTGATCTAGGAGATCCTCCCAAATCATGAGGTCATGGAGACATATCCCCCTGGGTAGACATAGAAAAGAAAGAACCGTCGCCCTGTCGATATGGGGGAACATGGATGGGTGGAGGGCTGAAAGGAGGAATCGGGTCGGGTCTGACAAAATCCCGACCCTCAAACTGAGCCTGCCACATCGGCTGATAATAGCCCAGAGTGTAGTTAGTGTACCCATGCTGGGAACCTAACCAAGTAACCTCCTGATCCATCCGCCGCTGATAGTCATTAAACGCCTGGCAGCTAGCCTGTTGTCCCTCAAAAATCTGCTGTAGCTGGGCTCCCAACGGGGTCAAATCAATATCTGTACAACCTCGCCTCCGCGGTGGCTCCTGTGGAGCATCCTCCATCTGTACATCCTCAGCTGCCTCCACAATCGGAGGCGGTGCAGCAATCACTCCCTCATCATCCAATAATCTTGCAGGTTGGCTCCCCTGCGCCTTCCTCAAAATCTTTGCCTTAATCAATTCTTTCTCCGCTAAACTCTCCTGAATAACGGGTGGAGAAAGATCAGTTTGATAGTCATCAGAATCAAAAATACCCATCCTCCTATAAATCCGGGTAATAAAATGTCCCAACACCAACATAGAATCACTATGGTTACACATCCTGTCTAATACAACCATATGGGCTAGTGCAAACCTACTCGGGGCCCCCTCAGAAAACAGCTTGATCAACCACAAATCAAGTTGGTACGCCTTGTCCCAATGAGTGGACCTTTGTACCAAAAACGTCACAATCATACGGTGCAACAACCTCAACCTCACATTCTTAATCTTAGAAACAATAACCGTACCACCAGACGGCCAAGCTTCTCCCCCAGAAATACGAGTCTAATACTGTGCTATGGACTCACCATCACCAATATCCTGCTTAACATATAAACCTCTTCTCAACACTTCCCTGAACTCCCGGCTCTCAAACTGCTCCCTCGAGTACATACCCGTATAGTACCCTTATTGAGCTATAGATATCTTCCTTTAAGTTCCCCCACAGTAGAATGCAACACACTGCTCCTCAAAAATATCCTTCACCTTGTGCAACTCTTTAGACAATTTCAAGGTAGGATACAAAGTCTCAAACAAGATACGTCTCCATTTTAAATGGAGGCGTAGTAGTTTAGAAAAGCTCCAAGCAAACTACTACTGCCATGTCTTCAACAGAATTTGAGTATATAGTTGCATCCGAAGCTGCAATGGAAGTTGTTTGGATTAGGAAGTTTATTTCTGGGCTTGATGTTGTTCCCACAAATAAAGAACCTATGGAAATGTATTGTGACAATTTTAAATCAATCATTATAGCCAACGAACCTAGAGTTCAAAAAGGCGCCAGACAATATCTACGAAGGCTTTATCAAAAGTTCACACAAATAACAATCTAGTCAAAGTTCACACAGATAACAATCTAGTTAATCAATCTACTCAACATGCTGAGAGCATTGGACTTCGTCTTGCCAGTTGTTTCATGTAAATCTGTATTTAGTTTTTGAATAAAGGATGTGGAACAATTATTATTTAGTTAATGATCTAAAGTACTTGGTATGTTTTGTGTTCATTTAACAGTAATTGTATCATATATTTCCATGTTTAAATCCATAAATAATTTATTATTCTAAATTGTCCATTGTCAATTAATTATACGGGAATATAGTTAAATTAAGACAAATCTGAGTGATTGGTAATGTTCTTAGAATATTAAAGGATGTGTCCGTCAAACTCACATGATATTCACAAGTTTGCATGTCGAACTACCCCAACTAACAAGTTATCACTTTATATATCGGCGTCATTTAGTGAAATTCGTAAGTGATTTTCTTTGCTAATCATTAGACTTGAGATGCTAGAGGTCTTGATTGTGTGGATCACATTTTTTTTTGATATAGTTAAACGTTATCCTGAATAAGGTAGTTATAAGAACTATTTTCAGAAATGTGGTAAAACACATGAATGACATGTGCAGTCGATATAGAATTTGTTCATTCAACCAAGTTTGAAAAATGATGCCGCTGGACCCCTCTTGGATACATCAGATGTTTGTGTGGCCACACCCAAAGGAGATCTAGATATTTCTCGATGAATTTGGTAATCTTGATCAATTATAGACACGAGAAACAAAATCGTTAAATAATGGAATGACATAGATCAATATCCACATTTAACACGGTATCAGATTCAAAGGGATTGTAAATGCTAAATCATTTAACTGAGACTTTACGAAACTACACTCAAGTATTTCTGAAAGCATTGGCGTGTTGCTAGACGCTAACCAATGTTCCTATATTTTTATTTGAGAGATGTCCAAGTGGGAACCGTTGAGATATGTCCATATCATAAATATATATATATATATATGTCCGGGATATACGTGAGCCTATGGAGTCACACACATTGAGCACTTAGATATGCGGTTATATGTATAAATCTATACTCTTTTATAATAATTATCAACCGCCTATTTTTAGAAAGTGTTAGAAAATTGTTATATGCAAAAGTACTAAATTATCCTTAATAAACACCCCTATGGAAATGGTTATTAGATATTACCAAATTTGTCCTTAATGAATTAAATTACACTTTAAACCCTTATCTTGCTAATTTACACTTTAAGTCCTTATCTTCTAATATATTTGCATTATCACCATTACATCAACTTACATGGTTATACCACTCAACACCAATTGTCGATGTCATCACCCCCTGTCACCGACACCACTAAACCATCGTCGCCGTCACCGCCGCCGCATTATACGGGTACAATGCTAGTTGTATCTACATATTTATAAATCACCAAAATAAAGAGAAATGACATTGGACATTATTAATTAGATACATTAATTGAAATTATTTATTAATTAGTAAATATGAATAATTAGTTACTAAATATTAATTAATAGTTAAATGTGATTATTAATCAAAGGAATCCTAATCCAAGTCAAATTATAAAAGTTACCTTAAAAATTATGCTATTAGGCATATATTTATACTTTTTATTTATACTTTATATACAATCTATTACTCCCACTGTCCCATATTAAATGTTCAATTTTGACTTGTCAAGTCTTCTATTTGTAACTTTGACTATAAATATCTTTTTTTGTGTTATATAATAGTTGACGAAAGTTATATCAATGAAAAGTACATTGAAAACTGAATCCATCCATATATTTTATGTGAAATGTTATATAATATAGACAAATAGTTTTACGGTCAAAGTTTAAAGCATAAAACTTGAAAAGTCAAAATTGGACTTTAATATGGGATGGAGGAAGTATTATGCAAAGGTTGGAGGAATTTTTTACCATGTAGGTAGAAATGGAAGCAGCCTCTCTACATAAGTAAAGGTAAGGTCTGCTTACATCTTAACATCTCCCACACACCATCAAGGTATTGGAGTTCAAAACTCACGGAAGGCGGCACTGAGCAAGTTTCTTTCTTTCTTTCTTTTATATAATCTAACTAGTCTAATATCCGTATGATGTACAGTAGCTATATAGATATTATCATAAAGAAATTCGAATATGCCACACACATTATTCGTGAGTATGAAATAAACTGTGGTTAAAGTAAACTGATGATCGAAGCTAAATTATAATAAACAGTAATGATAAATATAATATATATTTAGTTAGAGTTTTAGATTTACCTTAAATATTTACAATTACATCAAAATTGAAACTTATAACCATAGTGGATAACAACAAATAGCCTTGTAACTGGAAGTAATCAAAAACAATCCTGTGTGTATTTATATACAGGTCGACCAACAACATAACCAAAAAATAAAATATCATATTTATAGCTTATGCTTCCTTGTTAAACTTTGAAACAAATATGGAATGACTATAAATATGTATAGGTTTAGGAGATATTACGGAATAACTAATTTAATTATGACATCATCATACTTTTTTATTTAAAATTTAAATTATTCTTTTTTTAAGTATGTATCATTAATATAGATTTTTATTAAATGTCTATATTATTATGTAAGATTTTAATTACCCCATTTTTTGTTATAATAGGCTGAAAATTATGGGTTTTTTTTCCAGATCGATAGCGTTTTTTTTTTGCCAACCGAATGTGTTTTAACGTGTATTAACAACTTGTTTAGTTTGTTTATTACGTAATAAATTATCAACTTTTGTTTCTGTTTAGTTTTAACGTGTATTAACAACTACACAACTTTTATACATTTTAATATGACAATATATTTTAAAGCTACTCGGGTATCATTCGATTTATTTGCAAAGCGTCTACCGTTAACCCGGGTTGAACCCGGGTTGATTAGCTAGTATATTATAATAATGATAACACTAGCTTAATTTGCATTAATTTTTGAGTGGGTTTGTTCGACGGAAACGTAGTATCCATTTTCTATTTGTGTTCGACAAATTTAAAATAACAACTAGGAGTTTTGCCTTTTGATAAATCAAGATCTAACAATCTTCGGGTATCATTCGATTTGTGATGTCTGAGATCATAGATGATTTTTACTTTAAAGTTTAATTCGTTAGAATTGTTTAAAAGTCACTCATTGGTCAACAAGATAAGGTGATCAATCTTATTAATTTATTTATTATATTAATATTGATATTAATTCATGTATGCTATACATGATCAATTTATCCGCTGCATTTACTCGTAATATGCTTATATTCCAGCAAAAGATTAGCGTGAAATTATTGTAAAAAAAAGGGTACGCATGGGTATTTAGAACCACAGCACCCTAGCCGTATAGAGCGGCTAAATGGTTCAGTCTCGACCTATAACAAAACTACAACAACACAGTGAGCATAGGTACAAACTTCAACCTTCAATTTTATACGACAATCTTGTCCACTTATAATTTAACATCCGTACATATATTATTTGTTTGTGTTTCAATCTCAAGCCTAATAAAAATGTAGTTTTGTTGGTCCTTTGCCATGGTCCTATTTAATCTTCTTTTGTGCTAACCTTGTATTGAGAAAACGATGACAAATATAATGCAAAGTATCATTTATGTGTTAAATACTTTTGGGGTGATTACCACAACAAAAAACTATCAATGGAGAAATTATTAACAATTATGTAAACTGGAAAAGGCAAACCTAAAAAAAATTAGGGGATAATAACAAAAAATAGAAACGAACTTTAATCGAATCACGTAATTAGCAATATTCTATAAATGGGTTACTTTTTCGAAACATACTTACAACTATTGTCAAAATTAGCAACATTTTACCTGAAAACTGGTTCTATGTGTTATTTTACTACTTTCGATATTAATTACATGCAAAAATAATCCTTGTGGTTTGTTTATTTATACAAATTAAGTCCCTTTTCATCTGTCAGCATCCTCTCAAACACTAACTAAATAAAAAAAAAAAATCTTAAATCAGTATATAATTCATATCCATTTATAATTCCAAAACAAAACCAAAAAGAATATTCCTAAATCACCATATACATAAAATTCAAACTTTTTATAACTAAAAAAAACAAACCATGAAACAAAAGCGCATAAATTATACGCATCACTAAAAGTTAGTCTGAAAAGCCAAAGTAACACTCACCACTTCTGACCACTGAATATTAACTCTATCTAATTGACATCCCTAAAAGCTTTTTTTAAACTTAAAACTTTTTCCTACTTGTTACACTTAGCACCCATTAAAACTTTTTTTTTAGGCCTAAAAAACTCTCACTTAATCATTCTAGCTCTCTCCTTCTCACCAATTTTTTATATATTTTTTATTTGCTTATTAAATAAATAATTATATTTAAACTATTATTATAAACCTTTTTCTATCAAGAATGTTTTTAAATTTTAAAGATATATAGTATTTTTAAAACTTTCCCAATATATATATATATAACTATCATCCAATTACCTTTTTTTAAAAAAAATTTATTATATATACAATCTAAATTTGTATTCATTATTCTCTGTCATATTATTCTTCTTCTTCCTATATTTAATATACAAATCTAGCTCGGGAAATTTCTCAACAAAAAAAATACATACATTTTTTTGTTTTTTTTATATCACTTTAATTTTATTTTTAGTATTTTGTTCTTGTTTGTTTATTATTCTTAAGTTGTTATGTAATTATTATTTTCCATCTCCCCTCTTTTTCTCTACGACGACCTGTTACTATTTATTCTCTTTCTTTCTTAGGCGACATGATAGCAACCGCAACCACCACCACTATTTCTAACCACCACCACCACCACTATTTCCAACCACCACCACCGCCACCAACACACACACACACACACTTCTTCTATTCTCTCATCCTTCTTGGGCATGACAAGCACCACCACCACCACCATCATTTTCAACCAGCATTACCGCCATCATCCTCCGACCATCCCCAGCAACACACAAAAACATACAATAGCTTGATCTCTCTCTCTCTCTCCATCTCTCCTAGTCACGGCGCATTAATCTTGGATCGCCGCCCATTAATTTTCACGATCTCATATGAGTCTTGTGTCAACCCCTTCATATCGAATAAGGGCAGCGTCGTACCGTATTCATTGGAAAATAAAATCTGGGTAATTCACGGGAGTTGTTCAAGCAGTGGTTATTACCAATCAAATTTGATAGGCATGGTGATGACGATGTGCATCGTTGTCATTTTATTCAAGGCGACGATTATTGTCGGAAGTAATGTCGGGGATGGCGGTCGATGATTGTTGATCGAAGACCCTAATTAAATTTAGTGATTGATGATTGAAGACCCTTCTATATGTTAGTTTGTTTTTAATCTTAACCATTAACGATTGTTGATCTAATGCATGGTTGAGATTAGCTATTTGGATCTCTTAATTTTAATTGATGGTTTGTTCTAAATACAACCCAGCTTACTTAACTCTCAAACGGAATAGTTACAAAAATGGAGACACATTTAACTTGATACAAAACGTTATTGTATCACGGGAGAGTGACCTATTGAGACTCTAAACTCTTTTAATCGACTCTTTTTGTCTTCTCGCTTTTTTCATTTAAACTTCTCACCGAAAAATCTAACATATGACTCTTTGAAATAATAGGCTACACAAACTTGATTGTCGAGTAAAGTTTCTCACAAAGTTAACTTGCCTTCCAACTGTAACTCACAATTCAGAGATGCCAAATTACTCACAACTACTTTCCGAATAATGAATCGAAGACTATCAAATACTCTATTTATTCATTCTTTTAACTTTTTCGTACATTACATATTATTAGTGATTTATTAGTGACTTATATTTAGTATTTATTGGTTTTTTTTTCTCAAGATGGTATATGTAACCAACAATACCAACGAGTAAATAGCTTAATGACATAAGGTATCTCACACAACTCCTTTAGTGATGCAAGACCGGTCTTGCTTAGAAGGCATAGTTTTATCTCAATTAAAGGTTGTGCCTTTACGCAATTTAATTGGGGTTTTTTTCTTCATACAAGGTATTAAGGGTGAGGAGCTCTCTAGCGCGGACCATGTTAAAACAATGTAAGCTAAATCGCATGTTGCGAGGAAATGATCTAGACTTACAAAAAAAACAATGTTGTAATAATCGCCATTATCTATTGCAAAAAACTGTAACATAAAATGTTTCAATCTTTTTCATTCCTATACATCCTTAGGAACTATGCGATTTAATGTAAGATATCATTTATAATAAAAGAAAGTATATGCATAAAAATTTACAATTAAGAAAAAAAACCAAGGTTAATAATAATTCCTAAGTTCTTAAGTTTTCATCCAATCGATGATTTCATCCTCAGATAAACGGTATGCGTATAACATACAAAATTTATTTGAGACAAAAGTATTGATTTGTTTGGGGTATTTAAACTTGTAATTACATGTATTGACCCAGAAACTTATCTAAATGTTGAAACTCAACCTTAATCACCATAAGTTTTTGGGTCAATACAGAAGACAAGTTCAAAAACCCTTTACAAATCAATACTTTTGGCCCAAATAAATTCTGCGTGTTTTCCCATTCATATGATTAGGCAGCTCTACAGACGATCCATCGCCGATGACATTTCCATTCCCTTTTTTTTCCCCTAAAAGATAACTATAGTATTTACGCAAAATTTAAAATATATTTATCAAAAATGAGATTTTCATATATAAACTTATTTAATTTGATAATATAGATACACCATGATTTCTATTATATACCTTTAATACTTGATATGTATAAATTATTACATTACACAACGTAGGTCTATTGTTTTGGGAATCTTGGTTTTTTTTATGAGTTGTATGATCACATCTACAAGAATTTCAACTCTATTGATTTTCTCCGGATACCACTGTTGGATTAGGTGTCTAAGTCATAACTATCATTGCTAGAAGCACAATCCTTTTGGGTTGCCTTCGAGACTCAAAATTAGTAGAAGTGATAAAGGATAAAAATATCTTTTTGTGAAATTTGTCCCAAATCGGTGGGATATGAAAACCATGGACGCTATCCAAGTCTATAAATAGAGCCTTAAGGATTCATTCTTTTTGTACATTCTTGGCTTGAGTATTCGCCTTCATCTTTCTCCTCTTGGAAGAACTCTTCTATAGTTCATACACACTTAGTTAAATTTTTGAGTCGTCGGGTGTGATTCCATTAGAGGCACGACAACTAACTGTATGAAGCATTTGTCTACACTTTTCCATATAAATTGTAACACCCCACCGTTGGTGAAAACATGAGGTGTCATGAAAAGTACAGCACGACACGGAATTACATAGATTCTACTAAATGAAATAGAATATAATAAATATATTCTCAAAACGTGAGTTCAAAGTAATAATGATGCTATAACAACTTAATACAATAAGCCCATAAACGGGATAGTCCAAGGCATGTAGCCTTAAAGTCTGACAATAAGCACTGAAGCAAAAATCTCCGAAGTTCAGTCCTAGCATAAAAAGTCTTTATCTCTGAATAATCTGAGTACCTGAAAAGTATACTAAAACGTGTCAACACAAAGGTTGGTGAGTTCGTAGGTTTTAGTCAAAAAGTCTAGTTAAGAAAGAAGTCTTTTGTCGATTCTTTTAAGTCAAAACAAGTATTTGTTCAATATATAATAAGCAGAGTTACACCATATAAGTCCATATAAGTCAAAGTACTCAAGTCCCAAGTCCAAGTCTCAAAGTCACAAGTCTTAATGTCACGAGACCCAAAGTCTCAAAGTCCGGTCTTACAGTATCTGCCTTAGTCCAAGTCTCAAGTCTCAAGTCCAAGTCTCAAACTCACACAATAAGCATGTCCAAAACACAACAAACAAACAAACACATAATCACACACAGACAAACAAGATCAGATCACATCAAATGGCACAAGTAACTATACGTACATGCTCAATATTGAACATAAACAGAAATCGACAAAACTGTTTGAAAAATAAGTATACTTTCCACCCCAAAACTTATAAAAAGAGGGGCTACGAAACTCACCTGAAAGTAGCACAAGCACAACACCCTAGAATCAATCAATAAGAACACGAACAGCCAAGTACACCTAAAACACGATCACTATATGTCCAAAAGTCCTACACTGTCCACAAGTTACCCAGTAAGTACTTAGTTATTTGTACAAGTCTATGTCCTATACTAGTGTCTTAAGAAATGTCATTATGTCATGTATAATTGTGTATTATATATATTGACTTTCTTGTACTCGTTAACACTTGAAATGACGATGACTTAAAGTTTTGTCTGTAACCACTGGAACAAAAAAAACGTATGTATATCAGAGAGTTTAACATTTAAAGAGTTTAGTCGAAAAGTTTAAGTGTTAGATAATTTAGTCTTTCAGAGAATTTAATGAACTTCAGAGAATTTAAGTAGAGAGCTTAATTTAGAGAGTTTATAAGTTCTTCGTAGCTTAATCAGAGAACTTAATCTTTCAAAGAACTTATCTTAAAGAACTTGTCTAGAGAACTTAAACTTGTTTGAAGAGTTTATTTAGAGAACTTGTTCAGATAACTTATTTTAAAAGACAAAGAACTTATTTTGAAGAGTTTAGGCAGAGAAGTTATGTGGAGAGTTTAGGCAGAGAACTTATGTGGAGAATTTATGGCACAAACCTGTCGACTTTACACAGCAACAACAGAATAGACTTTATAGCAGAGCAGAGAGTTTAATTTTTACAAAGAGTTTATGTAGACACAGAATTTAACTAAATTCAGAGAATTTATCATGCAGAGAATTTATGACATCAGGAACCCAAATGTCGACCCAAATCAAGGAAGAAGATGAAATACAAGTTTTTAAGGTTCAATACACAACACCATTTGGATCTAGTCTAGATGATTACCAAATTCTAGAAATCAATATATATATATATATATATTAGATATTATTTTCAAAATACATAAAATGTATATAAAACACAATATATAGATACATGTACATAAGATGAAATTTATGTAAGACAAACAATTTAGAATATAAATCCTTTTGATTACCTTAACAACAATAGAGAAAGATATGAAGATTTGATGATGAGATGCTCAAAATTTTGAAAGAATATGGGGAAGGGGACGGCTGCCAGGAGGGAGAGAAGAAAAAGAAGAGAGCTTGTGAGAAAAAAGGGTTTATTTTGGAGAACTTAGGCCTTTTATAGTCTCCTCCAATACTTGACCCAATTTTGACCTTTTTTGACTTTTAAGAAAACTCTTTTGACTCGACAGTATAGAAAATTTGAGACTCATTAAACTACTTTGTCGACATAAATATTTGTAACTTTTAAATAGCTTTCAAACAACTATATATATGACCATATCCGGTAATTTAATCTTTAATTATTTTAATTTAAAGCACTTAACTTAATTTGACATTTTCACAAGACAACTAGTATTCCTCCCCTTTCTCGAGTCCACACATAATCTTTTCAAAGTCCAAATGCTATTAAAGCCCGAGAAGAACATATATTCAGTTTTCCCGTTAATAAAGTCTTAGGGGGTGTTTGGTTCACAGAATGTTTTTGAAGGAATTGGAATTTATCAAAGGAATTGGAATTTAAAGGAATTGGAATCTGAAAGTTTGAAAATATATCATGTGTTTGGTTGACGGAATTCAATGGAATCTAGTTAAAGGAATTTGATTGTAAACTATAGAAAATTACCAAATTACCCATTAATAATCTTTTATAAATAATAATAGATTGATAAAAAAAAAAGAAAAAAAAAGAAATTGTAACAGTAATAAGATAGATCGATCTGCAAACCATAAAGCATTCTACCAAATAGCTTTTTTCATCTCTTTCAAGACATCAACTTTTCACCTACAACTTTCTTTATTTTATTCAATCTATACCAAATTTCATAAGATACCAATTTTCTTATATCCAATAACAATGAATAATAAACAAACTATTATATAGCAAAAACAGTATGATGGAGCTTGGATTAGGCTACTGCCAGAATTCAAAAGTAGCTACAGCAGGAAACATTAACAACAACAAAGTGATGGTGGATGGGGTTTAGATCTACGAGCAAATCAAAATCCAAACGAAGATTTTTTATTTGGGTGTATAGTTGTGAAAGGGTATTTAGGTAAAAATGATGAATTCCATGGAATGTTTGAACACTCCATCCAATTAGCGAAGGAATTGTGAATTCCTTAATTTAAAGAATTTGATGAAATTTTTTAAATTCCAATTCCATTCATTCATGAACCAAACAAGGGAAAGGAATGGAATTTAAATTGCAATTCCTATGAATTCTAAGGAATTCCATGTACCAAACACCCCCTTAAGGTCTAACGACGTACATAGACGAAATGAACTAAAATGACCGGAAAAGTACTTCGGGAAAATACGCTCAGATGACGGTTGTCACATAAATAAACCCTTTGTTCCACCTAAAAAAAATACATATATTATAGGGATATCTCAACAAAAAGCTTTGTTCCAAAAATCACTTGGTATATATCATTATCATCAATATCATCATTCATCATACTATTCTTCATTTAACTTCAATGTAAGTTTTCTTCTATTTTTATATTATTAAGAGACTTATGCTATTTTATATACCTTCTTAGCTAAATTTTTTTTCATTATCGTTTGTTTGTTAGAGACACTATAAATTTATATAGTTGTTACTATAACAACTAAAAAGGTATGTAATCCTATTTTTATTTTCTTTACCAATTTTCGATTATTTACTAAGGTATTATTATTTGTATATTATGTTCATAGTTATAGGTTTAATTCTGAAAACATAGATCTTGTTTTAGGTTGCATGCTCCTTTAAAAGTTTAAGTTTGTTTGTAATGCTTAAAACCCATTAGGGTTATCAGAGCCAGGTTTGTTTTCAATTGAATTTGCTATAGTTGTTGAAATGATTAAGTTTTTAATAATCATCGTATATTGAAAAGTTTTAAAATACACCTTATACTATATTTAAAATTAAAAGCTTAATTATAACTATATGTATAAGAATAAAGTCAGTCAAATCAATAGTATGCCTCATTTATGAAACTAGTCTATAAGGGGGGTATAAGGAAACTTCCTATAAAATGGTAGTTGAATGGGTTTTCACTCTCACTTACTGCTTCCTTGATTAATGGAAGGTCGTTAGCCGAACGGGTTTGATAGGACTATATTAATTCTCATTTAAGTATAATGATAATAAAAGTAACTTAACCCTTTTATTTAAATTTCAATCTTAGTTACTTTTGGAAAAATGTGAAATTATATGTTAACCAATGAAATTGCACATTACACTTTATAAGTCATTAGTGGAGCATGTTTGGTTAACCATCACATTAATAGAGACTAATAAAGAGTTGTAATAGGTATCTCATAAATTGTCATTGTTGATGGAGCGTGTGTGGTTTACCAGCACATCAATTGAGATGATAAATGACATTGAGGTTACCAAGCACATTTGCATGGTTATTCACAGCTTGTTTGTGATCCTCAATATCCCAGTCACAAGTGGAAGAACATAATCTGAGATTCAGCATGCCATTGAATAGTTTCAATGAGTCTCAAAAGACCTACATGTATGAAATTTGCAATTAGATTATGACATCCCTTTTCTAAGTTGTGAATTTCATAGTTGGATCATTGCCTCAATATTTCAATTTTGAGTTGTTATATTAAGGGTTATTTTTATCTAACTCAAACAACCTTTCTTTTATAAATGTCTACCCCTAACGATGCTTATGGTTCCTCCTCCAACCACAACTTTTCTTTGTTGAACATCTGCTAAAGGGTGACATTAGATGGCACCAACTACAATGACCGGATGCACAACATCAAAATGGCTCTTGGATGCCCAACTTTTCTTTGATGTTAACCCTGTCTCTGATCCCAAAATGTCTACTTACTTCTATTGCAACGATAAAGGACATTGAAAACGAAGTTGGCCAAAGCATCTGCAAGATTTAAAGGATGGCAAAGTGAAGCCATCTACTATATGCACTATTTCATTTATTAACCCATCATATTCTAATTCTTGGGTCCTTGATACAGGATGTGGGTTCCACATTTGCTCTGTTTTGTAGGGACTAAGAAAAAGTGAGGCTGCAGAGCATGGACGAATGAACTTGATCATGGAGAATATGCGATCTTCACCTGTCACCAAGATTGGAGTTTATAGTCTAGCGCTTAATAATGGTGTTAACTTAGATTTATTGAATTGTCGCTACTCGTCAGAAATGACACGAAACATTATCTCTTTTCATTCAATGTTCAAACAAGGTTTTAGATTTTCTTTTAATGATGAAAATGGTTCTATTTCTACTTATAAGAACGACATTTTTTATTTTTGAAACTTTACCTTGTGATGGTGTGTATGAAACTGTGATGTGTATAGACAACTTAGGCAATAGTGTATTTCCAACTGATTCGTCTAATGGTATAGACAAAGCGTGCTTGTGTCATTGTCGTCTTGGACACATTAGCAAGAATCGCATGACTCAACTCCAAAAGGATTGGGTGTTGGAATGATTTGACCTAAGGTAAGATGATACATGTGAATCTTGTGTTTTGGGTAAGATGACAAAATCACCTTTCACCGGATTTTGTGAAAGAGGTGAAGGTTTGTTGGATCTCATACACACAGACATGTGTGGACCCTTTAGATCAGCCACAAGGGATGCTAATCGATTCTATGTGACTTTTATTGATGATTGTAACAGATATGGTTATATCTACTTAATAAAGCATAAGTCAGAAACCTTTGAAAAGTTTTAAGAGTTTAAGCAAGAACTCGAGAATCAATTAGAAAGGAAGATAAAGATGTCCCGACCAGATAGAGGCAGAGAGTATCTTAGTGTTTGGGGTCAGATTTTCTATAACTATGATCCTGAATAAAGATATTACTAACATAAGTTTTTGTTGTACACGATAATACTTTTTGTGTTTTGTAGGATCCTGAACTAAGGATCATCATCCAGGATATCCAGAAATTAGCCAACGGTCGGTAATAAATGACTACATTCATTCAGCTTATTCAACAAGAAAATAAACGTGCAATCCCAAGGAAATCATAACAAACTCAAATAATAAACATGTCAAGGAAGACTCAACATCCACTTTTCAACCTCAACACGTTGAATATTATCACACGGAAGATCCCATATATTTCGGATAGTTAGTTAGGAATTTACATTATATATAAGAGGTGATTGATCGAGATTAGGTGAACTGCTCACACACTTATTCACTACATACTTACTTTCTTTTTTCATTCATTAGCTCGATCAAATCACTCGCAACCTCATTGTATTGTAATCAACCAAAGTAATAAAAGAACTAAGGAAGGGTCGATTGAATCCTCCAGGGTTTTTCTTACCTAAAATCACTTAACTGGATCAAGGATTTTTCCTCGTCAACAAAATTCTGGTATCATTATCCTTTAAAGTTTTTTCTTTAGGGTCTTAGTGTTAACTTAGAGTACTTTATTTTATCTTCAATAGTTTTCTTAAATACTCGAAGTATTTCTATCTCAAAGTCCTTCTCAAAACTGTTTTTAGTCAAAACTCTCAATTTTAATCGTTATTGTTAAGAAAACTTTCCTTTTAGTTGAAGATCCTTAAACACCCCACTTACAAATCTTCGGTTCTTGAGTTGTCTAAAATCCTTTCTAAAATTATCTTAGGTAATTTTTGACCGAAACACTTAGTATCCAGTTCCATGACTATCTCAAGGAATGTGGAATAGTTTCACAATTGACACCTCTTAGGATACAACAACTTAATGGTGTGGCTAAGAGACGCAATCGAACCTTGTTAGACATGGTACGTTCCATGATGAGTCAAGCTTCACTTCCAATCTCATTCTGGGGGTATGCCTTAGAAACTGCCACCTGCATTTTTAATCTTGTTCCAACAAAAATGGTTGCTAAAATACCTCACGAAATGTGGACAGTAAAAGTTCCTTTGTTAGCACATATTAAGGTTTGGGTTTGTGAAGTTTTTGTTAGATGAGAAATTCACGACAAGTTTGAACCTCGTAGTATGCGATGTATGTTCATCGGCTATCTACGGAAGTCATTTGGATATCAGTTTTACAAACCTAGTGAGAATGTGGTCTTTGTAGCACGGAGAGGAGTCTTTCGCGAGAGAGAGCTCATATGCAAAGAGGACAGTGGGAGAATCATTGATCTTGAAGAAATTCAAGAGTCAGCCAATGAAGGAACCTCTGAAACCGCTAGGGTTTAACCAGAGGAAAATATTCCAATTGAACCCATTGACATTTCATTACCTCTTAGGCGTTCTAGTAGAGTTAGCAAGCCAACTGAGTTCTATGGTTTCCATATAACTGCAGATGAAGACACGTTTATCAGTGACAATACACTGGTAAATTTGGATGAGCCGACTAACTACAAGGAAGCCATGGCAAGCGCTGAGGCATCCAAATGGAAGGAGGCAATGGACAGCGAGATCAAGTCCATGTATGACAACCAAATTTGGAACTTGGTTGATCAACAACCTGGTCGGAAGATAGTTGGTTGTAAATGGATCTTCAAGAAAAAGATCGACATGGATGGTAATGTAAGCACATTCAAAGCACGACTGGTAGCGAAGGGCTTTACTCAAACCCAAGGGATTGACTATGATGAGACCTTCTCACCACTGGCTAAGATAAAATCTATTAGGATAATGCTAGCCATAACTGCATTGCATGCCTATGAAATTTGGAAGATGGATTGCAAAACTGCTTTCCATAACGGAAAGTTGGCTGAGGATGTTTACATGAGTCAACCAGAAGGTTTTGTGGACGCAAAATTTCCTAATGGAGTGTGCAAGCTTGAGATATCCATCTATGGGTTAAAACAAGCGTCTCACAGTTGGAATCTTTCCTTCAATGATAAAGTCAAAGAGTTTGGCTTCTCTAGAAGTGAGGATGAGTCCTGTGTATATGTCAAAGCTAGTGGGAGCATAGTCACCTTTCTGGTATTGTATGTTGATGACATACTTCTTATAGGAAATGACATTTCAACTTTGCAAGATTTTAAGTCTTGGCTTAGAAAGTGTTTCGCTGTGAAGGATCTACGAGAGGCTGCCTATATTCTGGGAATAAGATTTTTAAGAGACATGAGTAAAAGGGTAATCGGACTTAATCAGAGTACCTACTTGGATAAAGTACTGAAACCTTTCGGTATGCTGAATTCCAAGAAAGGAGAACTGCCTATCCAGAGTAATACCAAAATGAGTAAGACTCATAGTCCGAGTACAGATAAAGAGATTGAGTAAAATTCCGTACGCTTCCGCCGTTGGTTCTATCATGTATGCTATGACATGTACTCATTTTAATGTGTCCTTTGCTTTGAGCATGGTCAGTCGTTATCAGGGAAATCCAGGTAAAGCTCATTGGGTAGTAGTTAAGAATATTCTCAAGTATCTGCGAAGGACTAAGGACTGGGTTCTAGTAGTTGGTGGCTGTGATACATTGAGAGTAATTAGGTATAGTTACGCCAGCATTCAAACAAATAGAGACAACTTCCATTCCCAATCTGGCTGGGTCTTTACCTTAAATGGTGGAGTAGTTATTTGGAAAAGTTCCAAGCAAGACACAGTGGCTGATTCTACTTGCGAATCAGAGTACATAGTGGTGAGCGAAGCATCAAAGGAGGCAATTTGGTTGAAGAACTTCATCGGAGATCTTGGAGTAGAGCCAACTATCAAGGAGCCAATGGAAATTTTATGCGATAATGAAGGAGCGGTTGCATTGACAAAGGAACTAAGAGATTATGGCAGATGTAGAAACATCGATAGAAAAAACCATTTTATCAGACACAAGATAGAAGAAGGTCACCTCGTAGTGAAGAGGGTTTCATTTGAAGAGAATCTACAGATTCACTCACAAAGGGTCTGAGTAGGGTTAAACACAATCAGCATGCTAGGAGCATTAGGCTGAAAGATGATGTTAGTTTTAATAGCTAGATAGTTAGTTTGAAACTTATAACAAAATAAGTGTGATTGACTTTTGGTGAGTAAGTAATAGAGAATTATTTATGAGTTTGTTTACTACTTTTTGTCAATTATTTATTATTGTGTTTCATATTGCATGTTATACTTTCCGAATAATTTGATTATTCGAATTCCACAGTTGATCATACTTTTGGAAGTAAGTAGTGAATAAAGTCTGTCATGAATGGATTTGTAGATTGTCTAAAGAGTTTTTATAGACATAGCAATGGTATTGCTGCAATGTTCGTGAGTACTTTATAATGAAAATTTAAGTATTGGATTAACCCACGCTCAGAGTATTACTTCATAGAATTTATCACGAGTAGTTCTGAGACGATAATATCTTATAATCTTTAAATGGAGATATATGAGTTGTGGTTTACAAGTCAGTTGTGCATTGATAATGTGTAAACGCATTAGTAACTTGATGTTGTAAAACGTATTTGTTTGATCAAATAATCGCACTATGACTCAACCGGAGGTGTGAGCTGGGTTGTGGGTGTTCAACGGCGATTCCCTTATGGTCAGAGGGTCCGAGAGATCGCTTTACGCCGGATGGTTTGATGGCTATGTCGATTCGTTCGACTTAGGATTTACTCGGAGGATGAATAAACCATATGTTAGGTTTTAGAATTATGTAAAAGGCTTATTCGGAAGTCGAATAAGTTGTTAGTGTTTATAAGTCGATTTGTGTTCGACTTAAGGGTTTAAGGGTGGAGAATTAGGGTAAATCTCTTCCTCCTTTGTAAATATCTTGTTTCCTTCTTGAGGAGATTTGTGGTAATCTTGTTACCTAATTGTGTCCAAGTATATCGGAGTCTTCGATATATTTAATAGATTAATTATAGGAAAGATTATATCCATCCTTTATTGTATATCTCCTCGGAGCTAGGTATTTGTTACCTTTTAGAGCTCCGGGGTAACTATGTTGACCGGAGGCAGAGCTCCGTTATAGCTTTACCTGTTCGAAGATAACTTTGTTTTCTGCTTCTGCTTCGGATACAGAGCTAAAGCTCCGTATGGGTATATCATCAAGCCCCCCCAGTCTAATGGGAGATACTATATGTAGGATGTCGCATTAGACTCAACTGCTAATTCCACTCCGTAGGTCATCCCTATCGGAGGCCATCTTAAACAACTTACGCTTATTGGGCCGACAACCATGGGATACGCATTGTATACGTATTCAACGGTTTTGGGTTTTAAGTAGTGGCTTTTGCCGAAATAGGGTTTACTCTTCATACATAAATATTAAAACAAGAGAAATAATACCTTTTCATTTTTCCGGCAGCCGCGATTTCCGACGAGTTTCTCTTTTCTTTCTCCATACGACTGCTCTGCTGCTTTGAGGTATGTGGCCGTAATTGAATTTGTTTTGACCTGAATCTATCTTCCCTGAAACCTAATTGCGGGTTATTTTTGATAACCTGCAGCCTTCATTGGTCTATTTTGCCTCTTTATTTATCGATGTCTCGTATATAGATCTCTATTTTCTCTGCTTTGATATATCTTGTATTTCCCTCTTTTTTGAAATTATGTTGCTGTCCCTGTTCCCTAGGTCTGATATCCCTTCCTCCACGAAGAGAGAGAGGAAATCGAAGGAGGGTTCAGGTAGCTTTCTCTATTAATGATATTTTTAGATTTCGCTTTATACTGATCTTCTTGTTCTTTACCCCCCCTTGATTTTTCGTGCACGTTTTAACCCGTTGACCCAGGCTCCTGACGGGTTGGCTTGCCACCATAGCCTTAGCTCCATTGTCCCTTCTGGATGGGCTACAAAACTGGGGAATCTCGATGTGTCACAGCTATCCAAGTTTTTCAACCAGTCATCCTTTTGCGCGGCGATTGTTGGCAGCGTACTGGACTCAAGGCTTCGCGAAATTCCTGAGGAGAAAAGGCCGTTGGTGCAGTAGATTGAGGAACTGAAAGCAGAGAAAATATCATTGGAGTTCAAGGTTTCTGATTTGGAGGTTAGGCTGAGCGGATTAAGTGCAGAACTTGAAGCTGTTCGTGAGGGAGCTCGCTTGAAAAGAGAGGAAGTTGTCCTGCTGAGAGAGGATTTGGCTGCAAAGGATGCGATGCTTGTGAATGACCGTGCTGCCCTTGCTGATCTGAGAGGGAAATATAGGCAACTCATTACTGAGGTGATCCTGCATGTCTACAAAGCATATCTGAATGGGCCCGAGGTGGGTCCAAGGATTTCAAGCCTCTGTAATGCGAATAGGGTTGTTTTCGAGTTAGAGCTTATCCGTGTTCTTGCTGCGGAAGGGCGTATATCCCTGCATGGTTTTGAACTTGTGCGGGATACCGCAGGTCCTCTCAACAAGGTCATGAGTGATCTCGAGGATCTTCATTCTCAATATTTGTGTGCCCTATCTGCAGATCCTGATGCTTCTCCCTCTCAGCTGGTGCAAGTTCTGAATGTCTGAAGTGTTTAAACTTTAAGTCCAAACATTTTATTTGCTGGATTTTTCTGTCTCCTTTTCTTTGACTTGTACCTCCAATAACTTTTGTGAATTTTAGCCTTATTTGTTTGTTTACGGATTTATCTAATGGTATATGCCTTTTCAAGATGCTGATCAGGCTATCTACTGGCATAACCTTTTCAAGACTTATTCCTTAAGGCCTTATTTGGACTTGCCTTGTTAATCTTTTGTTGCTAAGGCTTTGTCCATGGACCGAGCTATTACATTATATGTTTGGAGCTCGTGTATTGTCTTATGACAGTCGCCTCCTAACTAAATCGTATTATGGCAGTCATCTTATGACGTTGCTTTATAGGAGTGTTATCGGGAGTCCCCTGAACTCCTCATAAAGTCTTTGAATATACATGTATAATTTGCGCATGGTATTCTGATCGATCTTGTTAGAAAGCAATTTTTCAAAAAAACAAAGTGCGGAGGGCCTTTACATAGTAAGGTCGATACTACTTTAGCTTTCCATTGTTGCTTCCTATGGTCTGGGAATTCCCTTAGTCTTGCATATGGAGGTTCTGTTTTTTTTTTTTTTTTTTTTTTTTTTTGTACGAGCTTAGTGCCTCTAGCCTCGGTTTTGCTTGCGCTATTAGCTGGAGGCTAGGCCCTTTGAATGCACTTGTTCTCCATCTTGTGGGAAGTCCTTTTTTGAACATTGTGTCTGATTTTTAATTCAATCCGGTATTCCTGCGAGATCGCTTGCTAGCGTTAGATTGTGCCTTCGTTGCTTATGCTCCTTTCCAGATGCCTGAATTTTCCTGCTGCTATCGCGTCCTCTATAGCACGCAACTGGTTTCGGCATGAGTCCGTGTTGTGTCCATGGTGTTTGTGGAAGTCACAATACTTGCTCTGATCCTTTTTCTTGGTTATTAGTCTGGGTGGGGTAGGGAATGTTTGTGCCACCGCTTCTATCGCAAGAATTTGTTTTGGTGACTTTTTGAGTTTCATTAATATTATCCTCTTCCCCCTAGTGCCTTCACTGTTGGCTGTGTCTTGATTTCTGTCGACCCAAGCATGGGCCCTCATTACAAGCTCGTTGTATGTCTCTGGTAAATTTTTCATCAGAGTTTCGACTAGTGTTGGTGTCCGAAGTCCATGAATCAGTCCTGATTTCTCTGGGTTTCGGGTAGCCCACTTATCTCTTGGGTTTCCGCTGTGTACCTAGCCATAAATTGCTTAATTATTTCTTCTTTGTATCGTTTTATGTCATGTGATACTAGGTGTGTCTTTCTAAGATTCCTTGATATGCCGAATCGTGACACATATTTAGCTTCAATGTCTCCAACGTCTCCGGAGGTCCTTAAATTTTCACTCCACTCCTTTGCTTTCCAAGTTAGAAACTGGAAGAAGGCCCGCCAAATCGTCCTTGGATCCCATCTTCGTGTTGCTGCAATCCTGGAAAAGCGACTTAGGAAGTCGGTCGGGTCTCCTTCGCCGTTATAGCGTATCCCTTCGACTTGCGCTTCTTCCTCTTTTGTCAGGATATCTGGTATTGTTGCTATAGCCAGGTTATCTGCATTATTCGTTTCGGATAAAGGAGCGTTTTCTTCTTGGAGGTTTCCTGACGCAGGGTGACATCTTTCCTGAACTGGGGAAACGGGCTCTGGTTTGTATACTTGACCCGTTTCCCTTAGCCGTCTTATGATCGCGCATAAACGTCATAGTTTGCTTGTACATAAGCGTCGATAATCTCCTTATCTATTAATGTGGACATCTTTCCTTTGGGTTCCTCCAACATCTTTGCAGGTGACATATGTCCCTGAACTGTCGGGCCCGGGGGTCCTTCCATGTGTTCAGAAGTATTCCTCCTTTTGCCCGACTCTGTCCTTCTGGACTTTCTGGGCGTTGAGGCATTTACATACGGGAGCACCATCTCCGTTTCTTCTTTTATCAACCCGCTGGAGGTTGTGCTTATGCCTATGTCCGAGGGTCCCCGGGAAAAATTGTGTCAGCCCGGGCACGAAACGTCTCGCTCTGGCTTCATCCGCTTACGTTCCCTGGTAGGGAGGTTTTGCTGTTGCATGCTTGCTACTTTGGCTAACCCCCTTTTGGACGGGGTGGGATGTCGAGCTCTTTACCCCGTCCTTGACTTAACAGCTTTTCCCCGAACCCCCCATTTTTGATGGTCAGGGCTTTTGTGCGAGCTCATTACGGACCTGGTTTCACGGTTCCGACACGTATCCAGTCTGGATAGTGTTTCGCTGATGCGACACAAGCGATCCTACCGGCGGGCCCTTCGAGGTTGTCACTGGCTTTTCCTGGCTTTCCGATGCCGTCATGCCATGGATTAGGCCTTCCAGCTTCGGACCAGATGTAGTGCTTCCTTTGCCAGGTAGCTCAGGCACGTGTATGTTTTGTGTGCGTGCCACTGGCAAAGCGCTCCCTTCGCTTGTCGCTTTCTCCGTATGTAGCGCTCCTGACGGACCGTCTCGATATTCTGGCGTAGTTAGGCTTCCCTTGTCCGATTGTCTGAGTTTTTGAGTTCGGATATATAGACCTGGGGAATCCTGCTCGCTCGGGCTCTGGCTTTCCTGACCAGGTCCATGGTTCTCCCATGGATGTCTTTGCACCTCCGATGTTCTTTCGGCCGCCCGCGTTGTGACGACGTGTGCATCGCCCAATGCCTCTGACATTTGGAAGATTCTGTGATATCGTTTATCAACCTGTTGCTTGCTTTGAGGTAAGCATGGTTTCCTTGCTCCCTCCAACCCTACCTGACAGCGTACTTCAGCGTATGCCGACCGGGCTGGCGTTTGTTCGAGAGAAGGCGTGAGATCACCATCCTGACCACCGGCAAAGCTGGCAATCGCAGCGGGGAGGTCCTTGTCACCGTCTCCGCTACACCATGAGCTGTCTTTGACCCGTGCTTTTCCGATAGGGAATTCGAGTTTGACATAATGCTCTTATTCTGATCGTGGCTAGGTTCGGTTTTGAGGACAAAGTGTCCCACGGATGGCGCCAATTTGTTTAATCAAATAATCGCACTATGACTCAACCGGAGGAATGAGCTGGGTTGTGGGTGTTGAACGGCGATTCCCTTACGGTCAGAGGGTCCGAGAGACCGCTTTACGCCGGATGGTTTGATGGCTAAGTCGATTCGTTCGACTTAGGATTTATCGGAGGATGAATAAACCGTATGTTAGGATTTTGGAATTATGTAAAAGACTTATTCGGAAGTCGAATAAGTTGTTAGGGTTTATAAGTCGATTTGTGTTCGACTTAAGGGTTTAAGGATGATTAGAATGAATATTCCGTGAGGTTCCTCCTCTATTTATATAGAGAATGGATAACTTGGAGAGGAGGGTAAGAGAATTAGGGTAAATCTCTTCGTCCTTTGTAAATATCTTGTTTCCTTCTTGAGGAGATTTGTGGTAACTTGTTACCTAATTGTGTCCGAGTATATCGGAGTCTTCGATATATTTAATAGATTAATTATAGGAAAGATTATATCCGTCCTTTATTGTATATCTCTTCGGAGCTAGGTATTTGTTACCTTTTAGAGCTTCGGGGTAACTATGTTGAGCAAAGGCAGAGCTCCGTTATAGCTTTACCAATTCGAAGATAACTTTGTTTTCTGCTTCTGCTTCGGATACGGAGCTAGAGCTCCGTATGGGTATATCATCAGTATTGTTGTGCATTATTTGATGAGTAAATGGTGCAAGCAAGTCAAGGTTTATTTGTTCCTTTTGCCCTAATGGGAAAGGATATCTTTGGGCCCCTCGATGATTTGATGTTGACATATAGTGTCAGTCCCGACCAGGACTAAATTGATGTGTTCAGTTAGAATTTCTATGTCATTACAAATCAGAAATCGGGAAACAACGTACTGGACAATGAGATTGAAACAATGAAATCATGTTTGTTGGTGTATGTCACCCTTCGTGACGGAACACGACCTTCATGACAGAGCTGACCCTGCGTGACGAAGGTATCCGCTGTAAGCCTTATCTAAATATGGAAGAGATTATCTCAATCTCTTCCTCCTAAATTAAAGAGATTTGCTCTTATCTCGTCCTAAATATCAGATCTGACATATTATTAAGAATATTCTCTAAAACCCTAAACTTATTCTCCAAGATTTCTATCCCTATATATATAGATGAACCTAAACCTAAATTCTCATTTTTCTCCTCTCTAGAAAACACACACACATATCTGCACGTCCTCTACTCTCTATAAGAGATGCTCCAGCAACCTACAATAATATCCTCACATATCAGCAACATGCGGCGGGACGATGACTCTCCGTCCCGAAGCCTCCCACAACCTTCAATGATTAAGCAAAAGCATCCTTGGATATCGGATATCGGATATGATAATATCCTTCCATGAGCATTCTAAACTCAATCAACCAGATCCATAATCATTGGCACGATCTCAATTTGCCATATATCAATCATATTCGATTGACGTAAAGAGATTCACTCTACCTTCGGGGAATCGCCAACAAACAACTAAAAACACCCATCATCCCCTCTTCAAAACCTAATCTTGGTTTGGTGTACAATCATTTGGCGCCATCCGTGGGACCTTAACTTTCAGATCCCATATCCACTTTCTCAAAATAACTATGTGAACGTGTGTCGAACCAGACTTATTAAAGATGGGAGACGTACCCAAAACAATACATGTCATGTGCCTCCATGTGACTTAGCACAACCTCTAGATCTGAAGATCTCCCCCCTGTTTGGAGATCCCCTTTTAATATATATATATATATACATATATCTATATTATATATATCCGCTGTGTTACGCGGCCTCTCTGTTTCGAGGCCCCTATGTTCTCAAAAGATTTATCCGCTATGTCACGTAGCCATCAGATCTAAAGATCTTTTCCCAGTTTGGAGATCATTTTCTTAAAGCAATATCTTCGCTGCAACACGTAGCCATCAGATCTGAACATCTCCTTTAAGTTTGGAGATCTCTTTCATAATAAACATCTTTGCTGCGACATGTAGCCATCAGATCTAAAGATCTCTTTCTAGTTCGAAGATTCTTTTCTTAAGAAACATCTCTGCTGCGACTCGAAGCCTCCAGATTTGAAGATCATCTCGATGTTAAAGGACCTTGTTGTTAAAGGACCTATCGCAGTAGCTCACTACAACGCGAAGGCTTCTACGTAACGAAGGCTTCTCCGTAACGAAGGATCCCGAAGTCTCCAGATTTGAAGATCATCTCGATGTTAAAGGACCTATCGCAGTAGCTCGCTACAACGCGAAGGCTTCTACGTAATGAAGGCTTCTCCGTAACGAAGGATCCCGAAGCCTCCAGATTTGAAGATCATCCCGATGTTAAGGACCTAGTTGTTAAAGGACCTATCGCAGTAGCTCGCTACAACACGAAGGCTTCTACGTAACGAAGGCTTCTCCGTAACGAAGGATCCCAAAGCCTCCAGATTTGAAGATCATCCCGATGTTAAGGACCTAGTTGTTAAAGGACCTATCACAGTGGCTCGCTACGACACAAAGGCTTCTCCGTAACGAAGGCTCCTGAAGGCTCCAGATTTGAAGATCATCTCGATGTTAAGGACCTGGTTGTTAAAGGACCTATCACAGTAGGTCGCTATGACACGAAGGTTTCTCCGTAACGACGACGCTACGTAGCGAAGGCTATAATCTAATGATTTGATTCAAAAATATTATACTACTATTTGGACACCCCCATTCTGTTGATAGATCTATTGCCCCACGTGGCCTCCAGATTTGAAGAGCTTTTTTGGGACATCTCATCGATACCTTCATGCAACCCCGAGTTAAGAAAATATTCCAAGCTATGCTTAGCACTCCACATGATTAAACCTCTAAACCAAGCATTCACGACCTTGATACTTCTTATGACATTCGGGTCATGGTGATATATCCCTACGACAGATAAAGGTCTGACACTACGCATCGTCACGAATCGGTTATGCCACGAAGCGCGTGGGTTACGAAGACTCACATCATTATTACACGGCCTCATTGACGAGCTATGTTACAGAGGGTAATCAATTGGAACTACATCTCCTATAAAGGCTAGCCGAAATAAGATCCGAATATTCATATCAAGATCTGACTTTTCCCTATAAAAAAAGAGGTTACATCTCCATAGGTAGAGTATAAAAACATCACGATTAAGGAGGAATGTTTGCCACGCATCTTGAAGATCTTTCCACTGCCATACACAGCCTCTAGATTGAAGGACCTCTTTGAATGCTATATAATAGCCTCAGACCCGAAGGCCCATCCACAGGCCTTCCGAAGCTCAGACCCGACAGCCCATCCACAGACCTTTTGAAGCTCTGATCTGAAGGATTTCGCATGCCTTATATAGACTCAGGTCCGAAGACCCATCCAAAGACATTATATAGCCTCGTGTTCGAAGGACCATTCGCAAACCTTGCGAAGAAGACCCCACAGATCTTACAAAGCTCAGATCCGAAGGTCGAGCCGCAAATTAGGTCCCGCAGACCTTACATAGCTTCAGGTCCGAAGGCCCATCCAAAGACATTATATAGCCTCATGTTCGAAGGACCATTCGCAGACCTTACATAGACTCGAGTCCGAAGGCTCATCCTTATACCTTACATAGAATTATGTTCGAAGGCCCATTCGCAGCTCAGATCCCGCAGATCCTCCAAAACTCGGATCCGATGGTCCAGAAACAGCTCAGACCTTGCAAAGCTTTCGAAGCTCAGATCACGAAGGCCAATCCGCATGCCTTCCGTAACTCAAGGTCTAAAGGTTCCCTAAAACCTTGAGACAGCCCTTAAAGATTTTCACCATCTTAGAGCTCGAAAATTGAATGTATTTCACAAGAAGAATCCGACTACGTAACTCCGATTTTCAATCGTAAAAAGGAGATCCGAATCTATGGATAACCTCCAGCACTAGGAACCGTTATCCAAACTACCCAAAAGGAGAAAACGCTTGTACTAGTCTTTCCAAAGAAGGTGCAAATATTCGGGAGAACCGCAATGATTAATCTTGGCATACCAAGGAAACACCTCAGTTTTAGCCATAAAAAACCACGAGGAAAAGATGCTCAAAGGTGTGAAACTTTCATCACATAATTATACACATACCACCTATGGTACATAGTCTCTAAAAAAGTCGTATTACGAAGAGGTGAGTAGACGAACTCCCTTTGGTCCTCTGAGCAAACAAAATAACTCCGAAATGAAGCATCACCGTTCGTACAAGCCTTCGGTACCGAAGTCATGGTACTAGCAGATTCCAAATATCGACACATAGAATGTTTAATACTGAAGGAAACTTGGAGGAACCCAGAGTCGACCTGGAATTATCAGAAGAATGAAGAGAAAATGCACTTATGGAGGCTACAACAAAAGAATCAATCCTACTTCATTCAAAACCGGCGACTATGTACTTTGGCTAAACAGCACCAGCATTACGTAATATCAATGAAAGCTGGGACCGACATGGGAAGGCCCACACATACTCCGAAACCGCCTACAGCAACGGAGCATACTAGTTAAAAAATCCCCGAAGGGGTCCGGTTGATAAAGACCTGGAATCAATCTTTTATAAAGGATCGAATTTGCGGAAGTTCCATAAAAACTCTGTGATGATATACCCTCCTAGCGGTATGCAGGCCCTGTCACACGAAAGCACAGTAGGACGTTAGGACATGAAGGCTGTCTGTAATGCAGGATTTCGCAGAAGATGAAGGAGGTAAGAATTGTTCCCCTATAAACTCGAGATTTGATCTTATCACTTAAGTCTAGTAAGAAGGAAAAAATCCTCATGGACTCTTATAGCCTAAGACTTAAGTTCTCTCGATAAGAGAGAATCTAAAAGACCTCTCAAGGCATTTATAAAGGCTAATTGCCTCAGTTATTCAATATAAGCAAAAAGTCCCACGGGGACAATGCATTATTCAAAAGACTTGTCACACCCCACCTTAGGCAGAATCGTAGGATATGACGAAAAGATATAGCAATGGCACATGGAATTTGTAATAGAGTTATACTAAATGAAATCCAAAAAATGTAATTCCCACAAGCGAGATAAGTCTAGGCAACACGCCTCAAATAGCAAAAGATATAACAAATAGCAAATAGAGTTCAATGATTAAATGCAACTAGGAGTCCATGAAGGATCTCTTTATTAGTCTTCCTAAAGTCCTTATGCTCAATCTCCCTAAGCATTGTTATTACCTGAAAATGAATGCTCGAAAATGTCAACATAACGTTGGTGAGTTCGTCGGTTTAAAGGAATACAAATGAGTTTGCTGTGCATGATATATCAAGTTTGGACAATAGTGTAAATATAAACATGTAGTAGCATACTAAATACTGATCAATGCCATCATAGTTATCCAACAACACAATCCCATCACTCCTGCCAACAACTCAATCATGCTTTAAATACCAACAACTACCGGCTGGAGTATAAAGTTGGTCGATAGTTTTCCAATAGTCTTCAATAGATATCAAAAGACATCTATTGCATCAAAGAAATCAATACAAGCAAGCTAGCATACACATTTCATAATTACACGTATTTGTCCATGAAAACAAACAAGTTTTTGACACAGCTAGTAAAGAAATAAAAATATTTTGAGCATCATTTTCCCCCAAGAAAATAATATAAAAAGAGGCCACGAAACTCACCTGAACAAGTAAACAGTTGTGCAAAGTCCAGAAAGGTCACTAGAATCTACACAACATATATATGAACAAGTTACAATTATGGACATGGGAATAACCGTCCATTGTAACCCGTATTTGATGAAATACACATATGGCTACTTTAAAAATATTCACAACCTGATTTGTCATATACTATTAAGTTACAAGTCACATAACTTAATATATAGAGTATTTGTTTTAATGATTTAAGATTAAATTCTACAAGTTCATATTCACTGAAACTTTTGGTAACTTTATCTATTTTTTATTAGGATGAAACGACCAATTCAGGTTTTCAAATCTTAACTAACTCATAAAATGTCATGGTTCAACTTGTCAGCTTATAATCCAGAATTGCTAACTAATAGTGTTACAATTACGCGTCTAAAGATTACGCAAATAGTTATGGTCATTTATGTTTAGGAAGATTAAATGACTAAATCCTAAAATATTGGAATCTAAGTAATACGAGTCACATATTGAAATTGATCACCACATTTCTAACTTGTTATACTATATAGGCATATTGACTAGTCAAGAAATTTGGAATGTAAGTTAGAGACTATAATAAATTACCAGTTTTGTTGACGGATGTCACAAGACTAATTGTCTTAATATAAATAGAGGGTCGCCACCTCAATAAATAAAGGGAACAAGCTGACAGGGACGCCTGAACAGACACCCTAATGTACACGCAAACGTCCGTATAAAGACAGCTCCTAAGCTGCAATATTTCAAAACATTCGAGATATAAAAGATTGAATGTATAGGAAAAAAGCCGAAGAACAAAATACCGGGATTTCACACGCAATAATGCGAAGGCCCAGGATTAGGTATACCATTAACAAATTTACTATGATAGACAACTAATTTCAAGATAGCATACTCTGGAGACCCTTCGAGACGAAGCAGGCTCAGGAGCGCAGAGCACCGAGCAATTAACTTCACAATCTTGGGATCGCTGGCAAGAGTCTCACAAACATATGACACAAGTCTAGTATAAATGAGCAATTACAAGTCCTTAAGACTGCGTGATAGAAGTATGCCACGCCAAAGGCTTTGCAACGAGGAGTATTCCACCCCCAAGGGCTTCGCAACGAAAAGTATGCCATTGCAAAAAGCTTCTCATTGAAGAGTGCATCAGCGCCATAGACTATGTAACAAAGACAGTGCTTCAAAGCATCATCGAGGGAGGAAAACAGCTGACCCTCAGAGCCTATGGAATGGTGCACAATGATCATACTACATAGATATTCATAGCTTATAAAGCCGGAGACAACCACATTTCCATCGTAATAGAAGATCTCAGGAGGAAAGTCTAACAAATATCTCATTGATTACTCGTAGCCTCTACTTAAAAGAACAAAACGCTAAGAAGAATCGCCACCCCCTGAAAATCACTATAGCCAAATTTACGTGCTTGCGAATAGGAATAGAGCGTCGTGAAAGATGAGACGTCTTGGCTCCTATTCTAGAACAAACCCTGTAATGTTAAAAAAGGAAATGGTGGTGGAAGATGTGTGTTTATTTCACTAATATGAACAAAGCATGCCCCAAAGATCTTTATCCCTAACCGGAGATATCTCGAAAAGTAAATCCTCGACAGAACACCGGCTGAAATGATTTCTAGGTGCATATCAAGATCAGAAGTAAAGGGATCTATTGTTAATGAAAGATGTTGTCCGGGCTAAAAAGGATCTGCGTATCGGTGCCTGGTCGACAAAGCATTTGCCACACAGATTGGCAGAAACTTGGAGATCTACTTGAATGACATTGTAGGGACGAAGAAAACCTCTTATAAAATATTTGGGAGACCTTCGGAAACCTCCGAACAATAAACCCAATCCGAATAAATGCTCATTCGGAGTAAAGGAAGGAAAATTCCCCGTGCCCCCAATGGTATAGGGTATTATAATAACAACAAAGGGATACACTTTAATCCCCCAAGGATTGAAATAAAAACAGATCTCCCCATCAAAGATAACAAAAGAAGTCTATAGCTTAAATGGAGAAGGTAAGTTATTTCGAAGAAAGAAGACTTACAAAACAATAATAATAAAAGTTAAAAATCGAAGACAGCGGCAGTTGGAGCAGATTAAATAAAAGAAAGAAGCAGCAATGTGATAGAAGAGTTAATGTGGCCAGCAAAAGCCCAACGCAGTGATTTACAAAAATCACCTTGTATCGGGGGGCTTGATGATATACCCTCCCAGCGGTACGAAGCACTCATTGGACGAAGGAAGCATTAATTTGATTTTTCAGAGTTTAATATAACGACCTTTGCAGCTCGTCATATTAAACTGGGGGGCTTGTTGGTGTATGTCACCCTTCGTGACGGAACACGACCTTCATGATAGAGTCGACCCTGCGTGACGAAGGTATCCGCTGTAAGCCTTATCTAAATATGGAAGAGATTATCTCAATCTCTTCCTCCTAAATTAAAGAGATTTGCTCTTATCTCGTCCTAAATACCAGATCTGGCATATTATTAAGAATATTCTCTAAAACCCTAAACTTATTCTCCAAGATTTCTATCCCTATATATATGGATGAACCTAAACCTAAATTCTCATTCTTTTCCTCTCCAGAAAACACACACACATATCTGGAAGTCCTCTTCTCTTTATAAGAGATGCTCCACCAACCTACAATAATATCCTCACATATCAGCAACATGCGGCGGGACGATGACTCTCCGTCCCGAAGCCTCCCACAACCTACAATGATTAAGCAAAAGCATCCTTGGATATCGGATATCGGATATGATAATATCCTTCCATGAGCATTCTAAACTCAATCAACCAGATCCATAATCATTGGAACGATCTCAATTTGCCATATATCAATCATATTCGATTGGCGTAAAGAGATTCACTCTACCTTTGGGGAATCGCCAACAAACAACTAAAAACACCCATCATCCCCTCTTCAAAACCTAATCTCGGTTTGGTGTACAATCATTTGGCGCCATCCGTGGGACCTTAACTTTCAGATCCCATATCCACTTTCTCAAAATAACTATGTGAATGTGCGTCGAACCAGACTTATTAAAGATGGGAGATGTACCCAAAACAATACATGTCATGTGCCTCCATGTGACTTAGCACAACCTCTAGATCTGAAGATCTCCCCCCTGTTTGGAGATCCCCTTTTAAAATATATATATATATCCGCTGCGTTACGCGGCCTCTCTGTTTCGAGGCCCCTATGTTCTCAAAAGATTTATCCGCTATGTCACGTAGCCATCAGATCTGAAGATCTTTTCCCAGTTTGGAGATCATTTTCTTAAAGCAATATCTTCACTGCGACACGCAGCCATCAGATCTGAACATCTCCTTTAAGTTTGGAGATCTCTTTCTTAATAAACATCTTTGCTGCGACACGTAGCCATCAGATCTAAATATCTCTTTCCAGTTCGAAGATTCTTTTCTTAAGAAACATCTCTGCTGCGACTCGAAGCCTCAAGATTTGAAGATCATCTCAATGTTAAAGGACCTATCGCAGTAGCTCGCTACAACGCGAAGGCTTCTACGTAACGAAGGCTTCTCCGTAACGAAGGATCCCGAAGCCTCCAGATTAGGTGTCTATGTCATAATTATAATTGATAGAAGCGCAGTCCTTTTGGGCTGTCCCCGAGACTCAAAATTAGTAGAAGTGATAAAGAAGAGGAAAATTTTCTTTTGGAAAATTTGTCCCACATCGTTGGGATAGGAAAACCATGGAGGCTATCCAAGGCTATAAATAGGGCCTTAAGGATTCATTCTTTTTACACATTCTTGGCGTGAATATTCGACTTATTCTTTCTCCTCTTGGAAGAACTCTTCTATAGTTCATCCACACTTAGTTAAACTTTTGAGTCGTCGGGTGTGATTCCATTAGAGGCACGACATTTGTGGTGCTTGCTTCCAACAGATCCAGAGGGATAATTTTAGTTGTTTACTATAACAACTAAAAAGGTATGTAATCCTATTTTTTTTTTTTAATAATTTTCGATTATTTACTAGGGTATTAAGATTTTTATTTTATATTCATAGTTATAGGTTTGATTGTGAAAACAAAGATCTTGTTTTAGGTTGTTTGATGCTTTAAAAGTTTAAGTTAGTTTATAATGCCTAAAAGGCTAAAATCCATCAACCACTATGTTTTTACAATGATAAATCTAGAAATATATATAATATGTAAAGACACAACTTAAAAGAATTTAGCTTAACCCAAAATTTCTTGGTTTCAAATAAAACACAATTACATTTTACCAACTGTTGGTAACCAACAGGGCAATGCACGGTTCCTTAAAATTAAAACAACTGATTGAATACTTTATGCAATCCGTATTGTTCTTATACGAGTTATTTTCCCTATGATACAAAGATTGGCGACGCAAATATGCAATGGATTTCTAGCACTTGTTCAAGCTTTCAGCTTTACTAGAGCCATTGAGTCAAAATTAAGCACATGAGATATTTGTCCTAAATGGACTCCTTTCACTCAAGTGAGGTGCTTATGTTCAAAATTGTTGATGTAGCCATATAGGTATCACTTCACTTTATAATTTGGTTCTCTTTTCAGTTAATTTAGTCTCCTTTTTTTTCTTGAACATTTGGCCACTCACCCCCATGTCCTCTTTCTATGTTTGAAGCTTATTGACTCATTATATGTACATTCTTGTTTGATAATAATTATAGGCCGTTATGAGAAATATAATAATAAATGATTAACCTAGTTATAATTTTAGCCCAATAATTCTTCTAATACCATTAAATTTTGATGTCTATTTCATATTAATATATTTTTATGATCTTATCCATTATCCTTGTTAATCACCTTCCTTGATTTTTCCATATGAGTTGCTAAAAAGGATTATTAGGTAGATCAATTAAAAGACTTTATAAAATGTAAAAGTAGATATGTACAACATCATATTTTTGTTGTTGTAACAACATTTGTTAGGTTTTTTAAATTCTGGTAAGATGTTTCCACGGGAACCACCATCAGATCAGATGAAGCAAAATTTTAGGTATGTGTGTATTTCACTAATCCAATCAATGCACTCAGTTTGGTCCAAATTACAGGGGATGTCAACTTACAACTTGTTATTGATCTTGTTTTAAAGCCCGATCCTGAAATTGCATTCTTGAAACAGATTATTAACTTGCTCGAGACCAATTGGACAATTGAGTCTACCAAAATATGTACCCATTACATAACTGTTTTACATGTTTGGATAAATATAATAATTTTTAAAATATATTATGCAATAACCGTTAATATAAAGTATGAGTAACAAAGTTTGGTAGACTCAATTGTGGGAGCATCAAATCCTGTCAAGAAAGGGCACATATTTAAACACATTTATTTCATTAATCAACTACGTACATAGTCATGAAAATGTTTGTTCAAATATAATTCGTACAAACTAATAACATGAAATATAAACTAAATTGGTTAAGAAAAGATGCCAAGAAATCCATAATCCCTCAAGTAACAAAGCTTTAACCATTTACAGTCTCGCTAACGTTGCCCAATTAATTGGTCTTGCATATTCCCGGCCACCAAATGTAACTGTTCGAACCATTAAATCCATAGCACGTTCCGTGGGGTGTGATACGTCCCAAAATAGAAATTCGTTCCGATTCTTGCACACTTTTGCTAGCGGATGACAATTTGTCATTGCCCTAAATCTCCCCAATCCACAACAAGCATCAATAACATTCCTAAAATCTGAAGGAATAAAAAAAAAAAAATAGTTTCTTATGAATCATTAGGTATAACATGAACCATGGGCGGTACCAGAGTAAGGGGGGAGGCGGAGAAGAGAAAATTTAAACTTTGTCATGAATTTTTAAATTTTCTTAAATAAACGTAAATTTTTTGCTTCTTTTTAAGTTACTTTTTTATGGATTTTTTAATATTACCCCTCTTTTTTTTCTTGGTACCTCCACTAACATGAACATGCAGGGAATCATTTGTACTTACTATAATTATCTGGATTTTCGAAGTAGTCATAAAGTATATCGTACGTATTTGCGAACGAATAGATCATTCCTCTCGATTGTTTACTCATATTCCACAAAAGCTGCTCAAGTCTAGTATTAAGTCGCACTGCCAAATCGTTTGCCGTTTGTGAACAATTTCCGTTCTTGTCGCTAACTCTCATTAAGGGACTACATCCGACATATGGAATGCCTAAAATTCCAAACTTCCTTGCTCCTAGGTTGTAGAGAATTGTTAACATGTCGTTGTAGGTATTGATTAGTTGATCGACGTACACATCAGGATCCGTTTTGTATTTAAACAACGCAAAGAAATGTACGTCGTTATTACCGACGCCTATAAAAAACGGCGATTTTGCAAACAACAACTGCGTTCTCCATGAACCGATTGTTGATGTAAGGTTCCCATGGACAAACATTACTTGAGAAATCTGTTCGGTTATCGGCAATCCTAGCTGACCAAAATATATATTAGTAATATAACTAATAATGGATAGATATATGTTGTGCATAAAAGTACATATTTATACAAAAAAATTTTAATATAACTTGCATGATGCCCGCAAATGCGGTGGAGGTGGCGGCAATACGGTGATGACTGGTAACGGTGGCGACTGATGGCGGTGAGGATGAGCAATGTAGGATATTGATGTAAATGTAATTAATTTAACGGTTAATGTAGGTATTTTAAGAGTTGAAGGACTAGTGATGTACTGTAATTTATTTCTTTAAGGGTATTTTAGATATATTTATTGAAATAATTAATTTAATGAAAAAAAGAAGATGATGATTTAGAGAAAAAATAAGGGGTATTTTAGTCATATTGAAAGTCATATTGCATAAAGTAACTTTCAATATTTCTATAAATAAAATGGACTATTTCTTTTATAAATAAAATATTTCAATATTTTATAAATAGAATGGGGTATTTTAGTTACTTTATTAAAATTTTGTATAAAAAATAATATTGAAAATAGGAAATATTTGATTTTAAGATAGTAATAACACAAACAAAGCATTTTAAAATATAGTTTCATGATAAATTTGGCTTAGTTTTAAGAGATTAAAAAATATATTTTGCATATCGAAATATTTAAGTAGTTAAATTTAAACGATTTTGATGGGCCATGGGCCCATGGTTGAATAGATTTTTCATCCGCATTTATACGGACGTGTTTGGATGGGCTTGGGCCTCTAGACACGGATAAGGTTCAAGACAGAATCAAACAAAGGAGTGATGACATTGTTTTTGTAAATTAAATTTAAAAAGCTATATGAGTGGTGATTAGATCTTACATCGATTGCACTATTGCTATTCAAGATTGCAGTACCAGACGAAGCAAAATTTAAGCCTACTGCAGGGTTCTCTCGTGTAGCCCGCGCACTAGTGTAGTTAAAACGTGTCATAGGACGCCTCCAACGTCTTCTAGGATGATTGTCTAGTGCGTTGGCAAGCCTCTTTTCGCCGTATTTTCCTCCATAGAATAGCGAAAGGTATGCTGGTGGGCTTGTCACTGATTCTCCGAACACTGCTTTGGCTGACCAAACAAATCATGTATATAGAAACAGGTAACAAGAAACATAATATCTATATATCTTTCCTAAAAGAAAAAAACAAAGAAACAATATATTTATGAGCATATCTAACAATATAATTGAAACAATATTGAAGTAACTTTATAATTAATACCATACATAAAAACTCTGTGTACCCTTTGTTTATTATCTTTAACTAATAATATCTTTCAAGCCAAACACTACAATTGCTTCCAATTAAATAAAAATTTCAATATAGTCAAAGCAATAATAAGTCGTCGTCAATTTATATGTAAATTCTTAATACATTAGTAAGTTACGTTAGATGTTATTAAATACGTGACTAAATTTTACTATATAAATTAGTCGATAGTAGATCCAACTTCGAAAAAAAAAAAAAAAACCATATATAAATTAAGTAAATACATGAAACTCTAGGTTTATAAAATGAGTAATCATACAAGTATACTTTATAGGATATGAAGACCAGTAAACAATATAAAAGTTGATCAAATTATACATATACTAAAAACCTATGTAAATATACAAGTATTTTATGCGTGAAATGTACAAGCTTTTAAAGCACATAGTAATTTAAACCAAATTTCGTTTTAACCCTTTAAATTTAAACCAAATTTCATTTTAACCCCCTAAAATTTTTATTTTTAAACTTTTACCCCACATCAAAGTTTTCATTTTCATTTTCGTGACAATAAACTTTTAAATTCTCATGTTTTTATCAAACAACTTTCATACAGTTACGGTTTTACTTTTAAACATTTGGTTTTTGGTTATTTTCATTTGTCTTTTTATACATATAACGTTTTCATTATACAATAACTTTTATCATCGTTACGTCTTACGTTCATGTTACATTTAAAACATTAATATAGTTATTGTTCATGTTTTTATACATCTTAATATTCTCTACATTATTTTTATTGTGTTGCTACATGTTTAGTTGTTTTTTTAATTAAAGTTTCCATCTTTTAAATTGTATCTCATATCAAAAATTTTGTTTTCATTTTTATTGACACTAAACTTTTAGGTTCTCAAGTTTTCATCATACAATTTGTACACAATTATGGTTTTACTTGTAAAGATTTAGTTTTTTATTATTTCCTTCCGTATTTATACATATATATAACGTTTTTAATATATAACAATTTTCATCATGCTTACGTCTTACATTCATGAAACATTTAAAGCATTAATATAGTTATTATTTGTGTTCTTATACGACTTATTATTCCTTTACAATATTCTTAATATTATTGCTAGATGGTTGTAATTTTTAAAGTTTGAGTTTAAATATTTGACATAAATTTGTCAAAACTTTATTGTATACCCCCGCTTCCTCAGGGCCCTCACTTTCTCACTCAACTCACTCAGACGCTAGCCAAAAACGTACCCCGCGGCAACGCGCGGGGTCAACAACTAGTAAATTACTAAATGTTGATCACTAACAAACGATATCACACATATTGTGACATAATTAATTAGTTATGAAATTCGACTTAAAAACTTAAGTTTACTCAACTGATAGACGTATGTACACTTACCCATAAAATCAGCTACGTTTAGGCCATTGCTAAACCTCCCACTAGGTGTGGAGTTAAAAAAGTCGATACCATAGTGTGGGTATTTGGCTTTTCCAATGGCTTGTACCACATAATTATTTGTTCCGATATCAAGAAGCGAGTCTCCAAGTATGAACAGAGCAGGACTCCAAGCATGAGACAACCTCGGAGAATATATAATTACAAAAATAATGAGAGTCGTGACAGAACTTCTAGTCATGATTATCGTGTAGAGAATCCCAAAAACTTATTGGATTGATTGATAATAATTGAAGTAATTAAAAACATGAGGTACATATATATATATATGGTTGTATATATCGAAGAGTTAGGTTCAAGTGTTATTATTGTGTGAGTCTTTCAGTTTGTTACTCAATTGCGAATTTGTAGTCTTAGTTTTCAATGCGTGACACTTTATTTGCTCGAAAACAAGTGACATTTCTTGAACTAGCTAGCTAATTAGCAGAATAGGTGATCTTTATCCCTCGGTTTTTGTATTTTTATAGAAGTCCATGATACTTGAAGTATATAATTTTTACTACACGTTGAAACTAGTTCAATACTCGAATACTCCGATAGACGGTATCGGTTTCTGAAAGTGTCGATAATCAATAGGGGTAATAAAGAACCATAATTTTTAAAAAAAAACATGTAGTATTCATTTAGTTCAAAATTAAACTGGTGATAAAAAAAAAATTTCAAAAGTCTGAAAATACTATTCTACCATTCATCAAAGATGCACGGCAGCATTGCGACAATTGTCATAAGGTACCCTTGGTGATGCCACTGATGAATACTTACAAATGGCGAAACCATCGGACTAATTTAAACATGGGTTAAAGTCGTGAATCCTCTGAACTTAATATTGAAATGCATCGTGTTCAACGTTCATGTGGCTTATCCTCTTCCTGACTGCAAAGCTATCGAGATCCAAAAAGAAAGAATCCGCAAGAATATATGTCATATATATATGGCTATTATGAACTATATATAACTTAAATAGACAAGCTAATTAAGTGCCCACGATATTCACTTTGCCCATGACTCTAATAAGACCAACTCTCCTAAGTACTGACCAACTCAATAGAGAACTACCAATTGATTTATTATTCACATGGAAAATAACTAAGCAATAAACTAAGCTATACCATGACATTTGATTTCAACATTGATGAGGTGACTGGTATGTTCAGGCAAACTGAGTACACCATTGGAAATGCCCTAAGAAATGAACAATACTGGTCGGCCTTCAAAGAGAACGATGGATGAGAATTAAAGGTAAAAATTTTCAACTATTGTAAAAATAATTCAACTATGGTCGGCGACTATTGTTACTTTCTTTTTTTGTTATCGACATATTGAAACAAGCCTTTTGTCACACAGTTTGGACAAGAGATTTACTATAGATTTATTTTCTTTCAATATTGAAACAAAAATAACATATTGTTAGGGTTTAGGGTCGATTTATTCTTGTTCTGTATATTTGTATGTCTCGCCCTTTTTTACATTCATGAAAACAAGGAATGATGATCGTTGGCAATTGAAGGTACCAAATGTTCAAGTATTGTTATTTGGCTCAAACTGAGCTCCAAATACTTATGGGTATTAGTGGAAATTCAAATGGGGAAAAAGAAAGACAAAAAAAAAGTAGTAGTATAAGAACTTTGATATCACAACTTTATCTTAAATCTTAACAATGTGATGATAGGTCACTGCATTCGTTAGCCCCTCTTTCATTATGTTAGCTTTTAGAGAAAACTTAATTGTTTTGTCAACCTTTTGGAATCTTACATTTTTATATATATAAGAAAGAAAAAACCATTTATATCTGCAATTTTTTGTGTAACTTCTGGTAGCTAGTGTAATATTTCGGTTTGTATCCCAGCATTGGGAGGTTTGTCACACAATTAACTATTTTTGGTTTCCACCCTACATGGTGAATATGAAGACATTAAACGTTTGCGTGACCTCTTAGTTGAGAAGAATGCCGAGACTGGGTACTGTTAGGTCCAGTTTCGACTAAAACTGACCAGTCTCTAGTTGCATCTAGAGAGCAGAAGATTTGTCCAGAAATATATTGAAGTCTAGTTGCGATGTACAGTTAATGCAACTGTACATTCCCCAATACAATGGATTACCTTCAAAAATATATGTTGCTACAAACATTCCCCAATACAATGGATTACCTTCAAAAACCTGGGTTGACAAAAAAGTCAATGGAGAAAGGGAACATGTTGATCTTGATCGTCGTATAAATATTTCTACCGATAGTGTTCCTTTAAAGATGGTTTGAGCTCATTAGCCTGACGATTTCTGTAAATATTGGTCTCTTATGTATTATATGTTTTGAAATAAGTGAAGAAATTCGATGATAGTCATGAAAATGAAACCGAGACAACTTTAAAGGTAGTAGAGTTAACTCAATTGTGACTACGCCTAAATGTGTAAGAGTGCCGCGAGATAACTTTTTTTCTTGTTTATAAATATATACTTGGGAAAGCTATCTGTAAATTTCCCAACCATGAATTGAGCCAAAATCTAATATATCTCCCGATGCCAACCCACCTTTCAGCATTTGATCCACCCCAACTCTAGCCACCTTCACTCTTTCTACCGACTTGACAATATCTTTCCATACCTATGTACTTGTTGACTTATAAGGGAGGAAAGACCAGCTTTTAATACTATCATATAAAGCCCAAAGATCACTTTCTTCGGAAGGCTAGACAACTCACGTTAAAACCTCAATACTCACTTGGATGGCCGGCAGACGACCGCTAGCTCTAGCTCAAATGATTGAAGAAGTATATATATGTACAAAACATGCGTTCACCATGATAAGAAATAGATAATGCCAATGACAAAAATTCTCATGGGTACTTCTTTTAAACTGTAATTATCTCAAAACCTTATGAAAACACCTTGCTACGTACATACACCCACACATATATACTTACATTTAAACATAGGACCAACTATACTTATATTTATATATTAAAACAAGTGGAAAACAAGTGGAAGGATGAATAGTAATAGCCGACGTGGCAAGTTACTATTCGTCCATCACACATTTTTTTTGTCATTTCGTATTTCTTTCTGGTTTTAAAATACTGGTTACTTATTGGTTTTTTCAAACTATATTTCTTTTTGGGTTTTTAGTCATATATTACAACTTTTTCGTTTATAACACTTTTTATCCACATTCTTCTTTTCCAATACTTTCCTTTCAAAAATTTTCTCATTGTCAAACTTCTTTTCCCCAATTGACTCCTTGTAGGTCTCAAACTTGGGAACACTTGCATTCTTGGCATATGAGGAAACTGAGGAAGACCGAAGCTGATTGTTGGTAGCTTTCTTCTTGAAAAATTTCTTCTTGAAAGCTTGTGTGAAGTAAGCTAATTCTTTGTACATCTCAAGGTCCTTTTCATTTAGTTCAAGATCACTTACATCACTTAACTCCGAATCAGTTTCAATTTCAACTCTACACTTTCTTAAAACTCTTGAAGACTTCTTTTCAACTACAAGAGCCAGTGGATCAAAATGAACACTTTCATCTTTCATCTTTTGAGTTTTTAGAACTTGATCAATGTTTAATGTCAATTTTTCAAACAAAGTGTGAATCGTCAAGTTCCCAAAGTCTGCTTGTTGGTTTAGCTAGTCCCATAAACTTGCCACTCCTCTTCAAGATTTTTTATGAACTTGATGTTAAACTCCATGTTTGTTCTTGAAAGTGCGGTTTGGACCAATTAAATCACGATCTAACAACATCTAAGTGTGCGGAATCCACTTAGATTTGTCTTTGAAGTTTCTGTAAAGTTATGAACATATAATCATGAATTGAACAAAGAACAAGAGATATAAAACGAATTCCTTTATTATTTAGTCATCTCGATTACAATACAATGATAAATCCGTACTAAAAACATCTCAATGATTACGGATTACAATCAAGGAGACGACAATAATAATGAATTACATGGTGGACACGGTGTATAGATCTCTACACCGATCCGTTGGACGAAATCTGTTGCAACTAAAATCATCAATCGAAACCCTAGACCTAGGTGTTTTATATATAGGTTGCTAAACGGGCTGGACTTCAATCTCGTTCGTGGGCTTTAAGGTCCTTCACACGAACTAGCGACTTCGTGCTGACGTCATCACGACCTTGATGAAGCCTTCTCTTCATCACGACCAGCCTCTAGAATTGTATTGCGACGGACAATAAAAGCCTCTCAGAAATTGCTTCTACAGTTCTTTTAACATCATTCTTCCTCAATTCATTGATGATATTGCAAAATTTGATATAGACATCACTAAGAGGTTCTTCTTTTTGTTGTTTGAATGTCTCATACATGTTCAAAATAGTTGACAACCTTGTGGTGTTGGAAACATCAGAACCTTCCATTTGTTTTTCAACCTCATCCAAACTATCCTTTCCAGTTTCATATGAATCAACATTGGAATATATATCATCTGGAAGAGCTTGATAAAGATAAACAATGGACATTTGATATGCCTCCACACGATTTTTCTGTTCAGCATTCCATCTTTCTTCCGGTAGAGGTTCATTGTTCACTGGATTTTTGGGAACTTCAGGGCCATCTTTTAAAGATTTTCTGATATTCTTTGCATTCTTTTGACGATCAATCCAATTCAAAAATTTTTTCTTCCATAGAGGGTAAGATCCTCTAAACAACATAGGAGGTCTTCCATCCGAACTAAGAGCCAAAGCCTCTCTTAAAGACATTGTAAAAGATTTGAGAAATTCATAAAATTTAGAAGATATTGGAACTGGACTTTTAAAGAATGCCGAGCTCAGACCTCGGCAAATCGAACAAGATGTTCTTGACAAAGTTTGATTAGTGAAGAATGTCGAGCAAATATCTCGGTATGCAGACTAAGTATCTTTCTAGTATACTGATCAATGTCAATTTTAACTAAGTACCGAGCTTATACTTCGGCAAATTGTACAATCACTAACACAGATCACCAATACTTAACCAATGTATTAAACTCCTCTTATTTGCCGAGATGATATCTCTGCAAACAGAACAAGTCATCTCAATACTTAACCAAATTTCAAAGAAATAAGAACTTAATTATTTGCCGAGCTAAGAACTCTGACTCCACACTAAGTTCAACTTCTGAATACTTGTAATTGCCGAGCAAGAAGCTCTACAAAGAGAACAAGTCTAACTCAAACACCTCGGTAAACACTAGAAATCACAAAACGACAAAGTAGTCAATTTGCAGTCGTCTTCTTCGTCTAGAACAACACTTATATGCCGAGCTCACTGAAAATCTCCATTTTCTTCATTTTTGTGAATTGGAACTTCAATTTTGTACCAATATGTTCAGAAAACAAGTACGAACAAATCCTCAAACAAAGTAATATCGAAAAACACACAGAATTCAAACCCACTGATATGCGTTTGCCAAGCTTAGACAAAATCTGATCTAGTGAAGGAATTGAACTCTAATTTTGATACTGAATGATTATAATCGAAATCCTAAATGATCGGTGAACAAATTTTTGAAGAAAAACACACTAATTTTGCTGTAATCAATCGCAAAGTAATCTCGGCAAATGTAAAGGTGTATGAACAGCTCAAAAACATCAAAATTGAGAACAAATTCAGATTCTATTTTGATTCTGGATCATTCAGATTAACTGATTTTGCTTTGATACCAAATGTAACGATGTGAATTTGAGATTTAGTGTGTGTTTTAGTGTGTGTTAATGGAGGTTATGTGGGTAAGAAAGTGTGTATGTCGTGAGAGAGAGAGAGATAGGATGTAAGGAAAGATTTGATTGTATTATGTGTTCAAAAGTTTCAATGTTAAGCTATGGAGGGGGTTTATATACCTCTATACAATTTACATTAAGCCCTCTTCCATACTTATGAATAATACAAAACAAGTACAAAATATGATTTAATACAAATCAACTACTACAAACAATATTTCTAATAGATTGTAATCCGGAATCATTGAGATGTATTTTAAACGGATTCATTCTTGTAATTATTCGACTAATGATAAAGGAACTATTATTGTTTATCTCCTGTTCTATATCATATATCAGATTGTATTTATGCGTGTTTGTGTATAACCTCAAGAACTAACAAGGAATTAGCCTAGTGGTAAGGCAAACACTTGGTGACCTTAAGGTCTCAGGTTCGATCCCCGCTGGGCAGAAAAAAAATTTCCTTTAAGGTACCCGTTGCCAATGAAGCTTAGACCCATATGTGAAGTTGAAATACGTTGGTTCGATCCTTCGGGATGCCCAGATCATGTAAGGATTAGGATGGAGGTACTTTAACAGCATCATATGGCTCATACGGGGTGCGTCGAGGGGTATCCAATTGTTGTACTGAGGTTAGGGTTTCCCCCCATTAGCCTTTTTTGTATAACCTCAACAACAGATCTAGATGGATTCTGCACATCTAGATTTGTACAGATCTCGATATGCATCGGTCAAACGGACCTAATAAGGACGGATCTCGTCAGTCCATGGTAGAGCCATAACGGCTGAGGACAGAACCCACCATGTAATCCTCCATGTAGACCATCCATCAATTACCCCTTATTACCTATCACATCATATGAACTATTACCCTATTAATAAATTTGTAAATCAACGAAATTGAGCTTAAGTGTGTGTTCTAATGTGTGTTAATGGCGGTTGTTAATGTGTGTGTAATTAAAGAGAAAATGTGTGTGAAATGGGATGATTAGATTGCTTGAATGAGTGAAAGGTTACACAAAGTTGATATGAAGGGGGTTTATATACATATACACATTTTATATTAAGCCCCCTTCCATACTTAGATATTTTACAATATGAGAACAAAATACAATAGAAATGCGAATCAACTACTACAAATATTATTTCTAACAATCTCCCCCTTAGTAGATTTGTCAAAAATATCCAACCCAAGAAAGTCTTAAAGCTCTAGTATTCGGTTTGTCTCTGTTTGGGTGCCAAAACCAATTATCTCCTTCGGGTCTATCATCTGGAATAACCATGTTAGCTTCATAGTTTCTAGGATGAAAATTATGTGGTCCTGGAACATTGCTTGGCTCATACTTAATCCAGCAACCACCTCTTCGACAAACCACATAATTTGATTTCTTCACACTCTTTGCTTCTCTCAACATTCTAATGCAATTTCTAAACTCAAGTCTTTAAATAATCTTGTTGATTGCTTTGTCAAATAATTCTATCTTCTTCTCATCTTTATCATCTTTTTTTAAGCATGACGAAACATTCCTACAAAATTCCAAAGTTCCATTTGAGTAAGAAGCAAGTTCATCCATACGAATGAAAATCTTCTTCTTTCTGCTATTGAGGAAGACAACTCCAAAAGATGGTTCTTCTATGACATGACTGTTTGGGGTGAGATTTTCAGCTCTAAGATCATGGGGTATCAAGATTTTAACTAGCATTCATGGCTAAGTTTGTACTTCAAGATCATAAATATAAAAAATGAGAAAGAGCCTAAAATATGCTTAAGATCCTAAGACGTGCATAAGATCCTAGGATATGCTCAAATAGTTAAGATATGGTCAGGATATTAAGATCTGGGCCAAGATCCGAAATATGTCCAGGATCTTGGGCTCTGAGATTACTAACAATTATTTATTCTATCTGAGCAATATAGGAGCGTGTAAAAGTGTTTTCTTGCCCACAAAGTCGGAGTTAGTTGCTGGAAAACGTGTGGAAATGTTCATTTAATGTTCAAGAGCTAAATCTTCAAGTCAAGAGAAGAATCTAGTTTTACTTTTTCCTATAAAAGGGGCAAGTGATCAATAGGTTGATTCATTCGGTTTTCCACAGAAAAACACACACATCTTCTCTCAAAAACTCCACTAAACCTCTGTAAACACTCAGTGTTCGTTCACACCAACATTCAACCCCAAATTCACCACTTAAAACGATCACTTGTGCTCTCGTACTGTAATTAACATTAAATTATAATAATAAAATAACAAGGAAGGAGCAATTGCTTCCCCCCCCCCCCCCGGAGGTTTTTATGCTAGCAATCCAGATGGATTAAGGGTTTTTTCTCATAAAAATGATTTGTGTTTATGCTCTTTATTTTTATTTGTCTTAATTTGTGCTTACGAAACGTTTTTTAGTAGTTTATTTAGGAATCGTAGTCCAGATTTAGAGTCTTTATTGCTTTAATCTTCATTTTTTTGTCACATCTACTTTAAAACGTCTTTCTAAGGTCTTTGTTAATGGTATTCTGATCAAAACTCTTTTAGCACTATTTTCATTAGCAAAAGCATTTCTTTATTTAAAGATCCTAGCTTTAATTTTGAGTACTTTAGCTTTATCTTCAACAGTTTTCTTAATTACTTGAAGTATTTCTGTCTCAAAGGCTTTCTCGAACCTCTTTTTAATTGAAACTCTTAGTTTTAAAAATTTTTGTTAAGAAAACTTTCCTTTTTGTTGAAGATCTTTGAATACCAAACCCCACTTACAAATCTTCGGTTCTTGAGTTGTCTAAAATCATTTCTAAAATTATCTTAGGTAATTTTTGACCAAAACAATGACCAATACTCAGCTTTTCAATATCATCAGTGTACAGACTTTGGTCGGGATAAGGTACATTAATCTTTCTCTTCACAACTTCAAACCCAATCTGAAAGTCTTCCAATGAAGCATGTTGGATGACGCTTGACATATACCTCTTCACAGCATCAAAAGCAATAACGTCGTCACGATATCTTTGCATGGCATTCAGATAGTGATTGTAGAGAAAGATTATGTCATCAACTGGTAAGAGCTTGAATTGGGCTTCACTAAATCTATAAAACTTATTGTTTGCTCTTTTTACATTAAAGCATGGAACAGAGATGTAAGCCTTTCTGACAAGAATTACTCTAACCAGCACCAAAATTTTAAAACCCCTTTGTTCTTCCAGAAGTTTTGGGTTATATTTCTTCGTTATTTTAAGAAGCTCTTTGTATTCTTCAACTTGTGTAGCTTCCTTAAACTTGTACATTGAAGCGAATTCAGGTTTATCAACTTTGGAAACTTTAGTTGCTCCGCATAAGATAGGGAAAGCTCTTTCTTATAGAAATCTTGATTTCAATGCTGCTTGTTTTGGTTTAATGCCGAGAGCAACTATTCTTTCTTTATCACTCAAGAAGTAACCTCGATTGATAAACTTCTTCCATTGTTCTTCAGTCCATTCAGTTGGAAAGTTGTTAGGAAGTACTTCTTCTTCAGATCTGATTGCTTCAGTCAACACATGTTTGAAAGTAGATTTCTTGAAATTCTAAGCAACAGCCTCAAGAGTCTTTCTCAAATCATTGAAACTATCAAAATCATCAAAAGTATAAGGCTAAGGAGTTGATACAGCAGGAGTTCATGATTCTCCAACTTCATTTCTGCTTGATGGACCTGTTTCAAAATAATCAAGATCTGGAAAGACTTCAAACGTTGGTTCATCAGCAGCTTCAACATTCACTGGGGTCTCAACAATCTCGGGCTCATCCATAACAACATTATCTTTAATAGCCTCTGCATCTGCCTCTCCTTCAGCAAACTCAATGATTGCTTCATCCATGACATCCTCATCAACCACATCTTCTTCTTCTTATTCTTACCCAATGTTTATCGTGGAGATCCTAATCATCCATATTGCCAATTGGATGTTTCGCTTCCTCACAGGTATTTTAAGTACGTCAAAGATCCTCGTGCATCAAGTCTAAAAGAACTCATCCTTAGTTGGACATATGACGAGGAAAAGAGGCTTTATCTGATGAAGAGACTTGATGGATGTCAGTACCTTGAGCCTAATTTTGAAGCTTTTAATTCAATGCCAAAGGTAGACTTCTATTTTCTGACGGGGCTTAGGCTTATTGGTAATTGATGATATACCCTATATGGAGCTCTAGCTCCGTATCTGAAGCAGGAAGCAGAGCCACCTTCACACAGGTAAAATTGCTTATCTATATGAACGAAGATCAAACTCCATCCGGAACAATCACTTAGGAGCTCATAAGGTTACAAACACCCAGCTCCAAGATTGGATATAGATCTTATCCATGATTATCTGAATAAATATACATATTAAGCTCCGATTTACTCGGACACAATTTGACAAAAGATCAACACATATGTCCTCAATAAGGAAATAAGATATTCACAAAAGAGAAAGAGATTTACCATAATTCTCTTACCCTCATCTCCAAGTTATTTACCCTCTATATAAATAGAGTAGGAAACCATACAGCACATGATACATACGATATACAAGCATACACTAAATCCCTCAATCACCATTCATTCGATCCTCGAATAAGCCCTAAGTCGACCTCTATGGGTTAGGATCAACCAACCATAGGCGTAAAGCGGCCGCAAGCCCTATTACCTCTAGGGAATCGCCTCCAAAACATCACCAACCTAACTCACACCTCCGGTTGAGACATAGTGCGATTAATTGATCAAACAAATTGACGTTCAGATACACGGTTGAAAGACCACTGATAGGATTCGCAGGAAAGCGAACATGGCCCATCGGGGAGCTCCGGATAAATGTAACAATCGGAAAATACCCAAACTGGAAAACGGAAAAAAATACGTTTTTGGTCATCACAGCAGACTCTAGAAATAATGCAATCCTTGGAAGAGAAGCAATACGAAAGTTTGGGATCATAGCATCAATGATCCATTCGCAAATAAAATTTCAAAGTGAGGTAGGGATAGTGACATTATCATCCAACCTACTGAATGAACGAAGGGTGCACGGTAACAGACGAGGTTCGCCAGAGGATAGCGAGCCCCCCATGAACCCATAAATGGGACCACGGCCCCCGGAAGCACCAGCGTTCAAACGGAGGGTACGCAAAAGGAATTGAGGAGCCAGAAAGCATAATAAATTCAGAGGCTCACGGAAAAGGACGGAGGCCCACAAAGACCTTCATCAGAAAGTAAATTCCCTAAAAAGACAGAAGGGATAAGCCTGGCTAGCTACCGAATAAGTCCCGATAAAGAAAGCTAGCAGCTAGGAACCTTACTATGTAATGTCCTCTTGCCAATTATTTTGCAATAAAATAAAGTTTTCAACAAAATTTTAAGATCGATAATACTAAACATGCGTAAAGAAATAGACTTCATGTAAATGTTAAAGGGGACGCCCATTAAGACATCCATGAAGCAACAAAAAGAGCCTCCCGAATAAAAAGGGAATGGCCAATAAACCACTTAAAGACGGGCTCATTGTAAAAATGACAAAGTTAAGGGTAGGTTGATTTAATTATAGGTATCAAAAGACCATGACCCTCCCCAACACAAAGGAAGGTCTGACCAAATATCCATCCAAATATTTAAAGTTTTCCAAAGCCACGCAGACCACCAAAAGAGAAGTTAAATATTGTTCAAACACATATATACCAAGTTTAAAATGCCACATAGGAAGTTAAGGAGCAACCTCCAGAAGATCAGACGAAGAGGCTTCAGGATTGGAGGCAAGCTTACAGAGATATGTAGAGTCAACATTGGCCAACTCGTCCAAGGCAGAATCAAGGCGAGCAACTGTGTCTTCAGGGATAATGCGGCCCTATAGATTTACTATACCTTCTGCAGCTAGAGCACGCACCAATCCCGCTTCCGCATCAACTCTGTTCAAGTTACAAACCATTGACAGCAACTTGCCAACCTTAGAGCCATTAAAGAAAGACTTGCATATATGGGGGATAACTTCAACAATCAACCTCCCATACTTCCCCGACTTGTCCGTAAGAGCATCTTGTGCCTCCTTCACCAAGCTATCCTTCTCTTGCACTTGGCTGCCAAAAGCCTCCACCTCCCTCTCTTTCTCCGTGATGATCCTCTGTGCTTCAGTCTTCCCAGTGCTTAACTCGGATTGAAGAACCCCACAGTCCAACTCTGTCAGACACCTTTGCCTCCAGAGCAAGCTTCTCCGCCATCAGCCCTTCATAATGCTCCTTTGATAGCTCGGATTCTTCAGAGATCTCCCGCAATCTCGAATCCAATTCACTACCAACAATGGCACTACAGAAGATTGAGCAGTTGAAGAAGACAGACAGTTCCAGGACCTCCATATTCACCAGACCATTGACCCATCCAAAAGGAGTAATGCTTTGCAGATCACGATGGCAGGAAGAAGCAGCAAGGACCTCCTCAAGAGGGTTAAAGGCTATAATAACAAATAACGAAGGTCATAACAAATGAATAATGCAAAGACAAAAACTAGTAAATGGACTTACATGAAGACTGCAGAGGCACTTTACCCGACTTGGTTTTCCATTTCTTTGATCGGGGACCACCAGAAATCTTGGACGAATTCTTCCTCTTCTTCAGGTGGCTAGCAACAGTATTCTCCTGAGCTTTCTCTCTTTCATCAGCATCTTCACCAGCACCATCCGAAACGTCAACTATGTCCTGTTCTTCCACCGACCCCTGAGTTCAGTGTCCCACGAAAAACATCAGCAGCTGGCCTGTAACATCCTGAACTTTTGAGTTTACTTTGTTTTGCCTTGACCGTTAGTCAAATTTGGTCTTCCGTCAAGTAGCTTTATAATTGATGGAGATAATTATTGTAATAATAATTATTTATAACTTATCAGTTAAATAGAATAATATGTGTAACTATAGTGTGGATTGATTTCTACCATCATGTTTGTTATTTTGTGTGGTCGTTAGTTGAAGTTAAAGTATCATTAAATTTGTTTAGGGGTTTATACGTGACATTACTATAACCTTAAACCCATTGGTGTAATTATAAACCCTAAACCAAAAATATATATAGCCTATAATTCCTACTTGCCGTAAAAAGAAAAAGAAAAGAAAAGTGAATTCATCTAGATGTGTGTCTATTCTAGCCGTCATAAAAAGAAGTAGGAGGAATTAGTTTTTAGCCGCTTGTTGGATCATAACTGCTTGAAAGGAAAATCACAAAGCAAATTTATTGAATTTATCATCTTGCTTCGACGCGTTCCACACATACAAAACTCCCTAATACGTAGATCGCTAGTAATAAGTTAAGATCGTGTGGCAATATGATGATTCTTGGGGAAATCATATCTATGAACGTTTTTGTGAGGCCATGGAAAATAAATAAGTAGAACCTAGAGAAACGATTAGTTACCGATATTGTTGCGGATCAACATCAAACATCACACTGCATTGTTTGGTCGAACAAATCAGATGGTGAAAGGTTTTAAGGAGTGAATGTAGAAAAAAAAAGTGGTTATTAATGAGAACAAGTGAATGTTATTTGTTATAGTTGCGGGTTCATGAAACATGCATATAACCCGATCGAAGTATCACAAAGATAAAGAAGAGACGGGAGTCTACAGAAAAAGAGCTCGTATGATTTGTTTTGGTTTTGATCTCGGTTTTGCTTTAACGACTTGATGAGTAGGGGATTCGGTACTACCTCGTATGTGAGATCGTTGAGCGAGATGTATTATGAGTTTGTGGCTATATTTTGTGACGGTGTAGACACTCGAGTTTGGTTTCATTGGAGGTACCTTTATGCTCCTTGTTACGCTTGCAATAATCTTTATACATATTAGGAGGTCTAAAGTCTTGATATAGTTTGTCGATTAGTAATCTTTTCATCTTATGTAAAATATTGTGTAAAATATTGGTTTGAACGTAAGATAAACATTGGAAAGTAAACTATACCAAGTTATGCGTAATTATAGCTAGTACAAAACAGGATGAAGTTTTTCCAGGTCACATGGTCGATTTCAAAAAGTTAATGGACATAGTCTTATATATTAGAATTGTTTTCATTTAATCAATGTACGTCATGGTGATATAGACTAGCTATGTTATGGTTAGTAGTTCCAAAATAATTACTAATAATGGGTTATAGTGGTACATGTTAGTACAATTAATTAAATCATTATAATTAAGTGTATGACATTGTCATATCTCAATGATATAAGTGGTTGTAAAAGATGGTCAGAATAGATGGTCGATCATTGTAATACAATTAAGGTTATATTTGAATTTTATTTAATAAAGTAAAAGTGATGCCAATTAGTTCGTAAGTAGTTTCATGAGTTAAGAAAGATGTCAAGGTATGTATACTTTGAATTCATTAAAATGGTGGATATTAATGTTAGTGTCGTTATATATATCATCATTTAGGTATTCAGATTTTGAGGAGCGACGAGCTAAACTGCATTTTATTCAGTTTGAGGAAATATAACTACTTTTTGACACGAGGAACACAACGAGAACTTAGTTTTTATAATAACGATGGTTAAAGCCCCTTTTATATGCTTATTAATAGGGGAACTTTGGGACATGTGATGTGCAAAATCGAGCTTTAAATTTATAAACTAAAACTACCAAAGAACTCACTACTACGCACTCACGGGCAGTGGACCCGATCGTTTGTAATATAGTTGAGAGGTAAGTCTGAGTTCGTTCTCAGGGACTGTTAAATGATTAGTTGCTTGTTAAATGGTTTGGAAAATAGGTGTTGCTTCGAAATTCCCCTTTGACAATTAAATAAATTGATTTGCAAAATGATTGCATAAATTTAAAAGACAAGTTCAGACAATATAATTAAAAGTCATCCACCTTGACTTCCCTTGACTTCAAATGTGATTGCATTTGATGAAGAGCAAATTCTCTAGAGCTTAAAAGATAATCGTGACAAGATTATACTACTCACGTGGTACCACCAACCGTGAACAAATTCTCGAATCACCTAACTACTAGTTGAATTACCCAAGCCGGTAACACCAAAACCAAGACAATTCTTCTAACAATCACTTTTATTGACTATCAAATTATCGATTGAACCTATGTGACAATAACGTGGTACCACCAACCGATATCAATCACGTTGACAAAATTAATCTTTTCTTAAAATGATATTCACTATCATACCATGAACTAGTGATAATTACTCATAGACAAGTAACCATTTTAAAATCACATACACATTCAACTGGTACCACCAACGAAGAATCATATGCAACCAATATCAAAATTAATTAATGAAAAGAATTAAAATCATCAAGATCACGGAACAATGATAATTAAATAAACCCTTTTGAATTAAAAATATAGCAATCACATTATCCGTCTCGTTTCATCAAGGTGGATGATTAAACAGTTAGCCACTCATGATCAATTCACAATAATCAATAAAATAGAAGAGAAACATGATGTACCAATTGTTTGAAGAAAATAAATTACAAGACAATAATGTAGATACGATCTAGATGGGTGCCCGTAATATCTTCGATGAATCCGCCTAAGTGAAACACTTGATTGGAGAAGGAAGAATCCTGATAGAGCAGCTCCTAGAAAGAGTTTGAATGCCCTAATTTTTGACTTAGGGTTTCTTATTTACACCTCCCCAAAATCTGATGCAGAAACAAAACAAAGTCTATTTCCCCGTGCGCCCACTGCGGCGCAGTGGGTCTTGACTTATCCTCACTGCGGCGTAGTGAGGTGTTGGTCGACTTTGACTTCGGTTGGCTGCGGCACAGTGGCTCGAGTGACCACCACTGCGGCGCAGTAAGAATCCACGGCCCCCTTTCATCTTCCAATGACTGCGGCGCAGTCATTCTGCTGCCCTCCCCACTGCGGCGCAGTGAGGATTTTTCCATTTATTTCCGTGGATCAAGACTGCGGCGCAGTGGGCTTGTGCCTCCCCACTGCAGTCCAGAGCTTGTACATGACCAACTTGTTTCGGTCTCGATTACTCGCTAAGCTTTGCCGCCTTGTTCATTAAAATCGACTTTCATCACCATAACGTATTTCCTGGCCAATAATCAACCGAAAATGTACCAAATGAACACGTAACCTATTCAGAACCTGAAAAAACTAACAAACACCATAAACGCACCAAATGCATACAAAAACGACTTAAAACATCTACTAAAATGGCCAATAATGATGTGGGTAATGGGTATAAATTAGTCACATCAGCATGCAATGCCTTAGTTAATTTTAGTTATTAATGTAATGCATGTTTTAGCTTGTGATGATAGACATGTTTGATTTCGATTGCTTACGGTTGATATATTGTTATGATTTGCATGGTTGATTGAGATTGTGATTGCATGCTTGATGTTGGATTGGCCTATACATGTGGTACACTAGACTCATGTAGCATTGCCATGACTCACGGTTGCACGATAGGGGCCCTAAAATAACGAGATGGAAACGATTGATAAAACATACGATTGAAACGGTTGATAAACTCAAGTACAAACTTACGGTTGAAAAGTGTTAAGCTTAACTCATGCTAGTCCCGAGAGGGGCTAGTGTGCTACGGTTGGTCGGACGGGGTAGTCATGATGCCTCTTACGACATGGTCATGATTGCTTGAGTTTGTCAGGTGGTTAGGACCGATCACCATGCTTTGCTAAACAGCTTTCTCCTGGATTTGGTTATGTCTATCCTTAACGACGCTGATAGACCCCGAAAGGATTACCCATCATGTCGGGTACAAGGTTCATGAAAAGGTCGAATGACTGCCTATGCACAACCCGCGATTGATTTACTTATGTGACGTAAGTCACTCTACTTAACAATTGAAAAATGGCATAACCTATGTTGATGATTGAGATTGATAATTATGATTGATGAGATGATTGAGGTTGCTAAGCACATCTAGGATTGATATCCTCCTATTGAGTTATTCAGTTGACATGCGATAATGGTTATTATATGCTTGACATTTTATGATCATTGCTATATGCTTGACATACGTATGATATTTATAAGATTGATTTAATTGGCAACCTCTTTATAAAACATGTGGTTATCTTACTCGGCTTTTTAAGCTGACACTTGTTTTGTTGAAAATGTTGTGTTTCCTCATGTTGGTCATTAAAGATTGCATAGAGTGAGGCATGGGTAGATGGTTGCTATGATGAAGACTTATTGTTGTCATAGATTTGCCTTATTTACTTAGACATTTATTTATTATGTCGATTGAGACTTTATTGTCATTTGGTTGTTTATGGATTTCTTGGACTGTCGTTGTGATGCAATAAGTAACACCAAAACTATGATTGACATTTCTGTTAGGAAATGATGATGTTTTAAAAGGGACCATTCCGCATTAATTGATTGTTTTATTTAAAAAAATTTGAAATCCATATTTTTATAAAGTCGGGTGTTACATGGCCCCTCAGGCACCACAGATGATGAGGTAGGCGGATGAGCTAGAGCTACCGGCTTGAAGACAATCCCGGACAATGGAGGCTGTCTATCAATCATTTACTTAAAGGACATCTCTGCCAACCAAGAAGAAGTAGGTTACTGTCTGCCATATCCGTCAAAAAAAATAAACAAAGGGGGACAAAGAACAGAACAACAAAGATAGAGTGCGCAATCGACCTATCCTGACCATTACATTCAATTCCAACATCCAACATGCCATATTCCCAACACCTCGCAACACCAGACTTGAACAAAATAGCTTCTGGATATGCACATATTTACACCATAAGATAGGCAATCAACGTCTAACTGCGTCACACCAAATACACTAGGAACACCTATGGATTCATACTTCAATCTAACCCTATCTAATAAACCGATGTGACCTGAAAGAATCAACAATTGATCCACAAAAACAAATAAGTTCTTCCAATTCCTAACCTCAGTATCGCCAGCAATGAAAAGTTCATAATCACCATTCTTGGAGACAGTAACCCAATCTCCAGACTCCTTCAGTTTATAAAAGAAGTTGAACAGAGCAACAGATGGTTCTATACGGTTGGCACGACATAAGACCTGAAAAGCAATGATCTATGTAATTCTGGTCGGATGAGCAGTGGAGATGTGGCATTGATAGTAATCTATGACGGCAAGGGAAAAGGATGACAACGGAATCCTAAGGTTACCAACGGTGAAAGCTTTCACATATAGACCAACGAAACCCACTGAGGGATCGCATATGGATTGCCCTCTTTCCGGATAACGTAATAAATTAAGGTTTTGCGAAAAAAAACGTAGCTATGAAACTCTGATAAGCAAAGTGATCTAACATTGGTGATATCTTTTATTCCTCTTTTTGGCATTATGATTACAAAGAATACACGAAAGGATACAGAGGAAATAGTTTACCTTGATGAAGACTGGCGAATAACAAAGCGCAATGATGGAGTTTGGAAATCGAAGTTAAGGTAGAGGAAAACCCTTTTGAGCAACAAAATTGGTATTTATGTAGGTAATAATCACGGGTAACTACCTAGTGAATAGTTACCCCGGGTCTTGTGCCAACAAGTTTCTACTAAGGGATAAGTCATCATTATGACATTAAGACTTTAATGTCATTTACATGCCTGATTAAGGAGCTACGAGATACGGAACAACGGAGCACATTTTCTTTAGCTTCGAAGGCATGATAAGTATTTAATTGATTTTTTTTTTAAGTCTAATGCGATAATCTACAGATAGAACCTCACATCAGACTAGGGGTTTGATGATATACCCTATACGGAGCTCTAGCTCCGTATCCGAAGCAGGAAGTAGAGCCACCTTCGCACTGGTAAAATTACTTATCTATATGAACGGAGCTCAAATTCCGTCCGGAACAATCACTTCGGAGCTCATAAGGTTACATACGCCCAGCTCCGAGATTGGATATAGATCTTTTCCATGATTATCCGAATAAATATACATATTAAGCTCCGATTTACTCGGACACGATTTGACAAAAGATCAACATAAATCTTCTCAAGAAGGAAATAATATATTCGAAAAACAGGAAGAGATTTACCCTAATTCTCTTACCCTCCTCTCCAAGTTATTTACCCGTTATATAAATAGAGGAGGAAACCATACGGCACATGATACATACGATATACAAGCATACTAAATCCCTCAATCACCATTCATTCGATCTCCGAATAAGCCCTAAGTCGACCTCTACGGCTTAGGATCAACCAATTATAAGCGGCCACAAGCCCTATTACCTCTAGGGAATTGCCTCCAAAACATCACCAACCCAACTCACACCTCCGGTTGAGCCATAGAGCGATTATTTGATCAAACAGTAATTACCGGTGTGCGAAGTTATTTGAGATCTAGATCAAGAATGACAATCATCTCAAGCAGAGTGGAAAGTCAGATCCGAGAAAGTTCAAGTTCAAACCAACTCCGAGAAAGAAGCGTGTCACCTAAGGAACAAATGGCGAAGAGATCGTTATTAGATTCATTAACAAGATCAAGAATGTCCATAGGGTTCCTTTGAAGAAGTGTCCGCAAAACATGCTTGGTGACATGGAGTATTGGAGAGTAGATGACTTCATTGCAGTCGCTGTTGTTATCTCAACAATAGCAACTGGGCACAAAGAGTTGCTTAGAGTCTACGATCCACTTCATCTTATTAATCTATCAAGAAAGGACTTGAAGAGATTACATAGGTATCAATTAAGAAGCTCACAACTCCTTGTAGGCATAAAAGGTGTCTATGAAAGGATGGTGAAGTTCTGTCTTGCTGAGTATCTTCATGCTGACAGTCAAAGATTCTTTGATGAATTACCTAGATGGGTACGAGCAAGGGTTCCACCAGGAGTTGAACAAAGTGTGGTTCCTCCAATTGTTAAGCCATGTGTAGAAGCATGGGTACCAGCAAGAGTTGAACGTGGTTCCTCCAGCTGTTGAGCCAAGTGCATAAGTAGGGGTTCCAGTAAGGGAGGGTCAAAGTGTTGATCCTCCTACAGCAGTTGAGCCAAGTACCTCAGTACCAATAACTTAGACTGGCGTTCCTGATGACAGGGTTTTTTGGCCGGCACTTAGGATGACAAACGAAGACTTGAAGGTCATATCTAGATGCTGATGTCACGGGGGAGATTGTTAGTGCATGATTCTCAGTGACATGAGCATTCTAGATATGTGAAGCATATATATATATATATATTCAAGTTTTGCAATTTATCTTGTAATTACCGTTTCTCAATAATATTACCTTGGCATATATTGTTGATCATTTTATGATCCATTTATGTTTATATGTTTGTTTATTATTTGTGTTTTAAAAGTTCTAGACATAACATGTAAAGAGTCATTAAGTTAATATTGTTTCTGCGTTTAACAGTAGTTGAAATATTAACTTAATGTACTTCCAAAAGGAAGTTAAGATAATTGTGTTTCTGCGTATTAACAGCAGGAGAAACATTATCTTAAATATATACTTCCAATAGGTAATATTGATGACGTTTGTTTCTGCTTATCCACAGCAGTTTAAAACGTTGTCATGGCTAATGTTGTTTCTGCGTATATTTACAGCAGTAGAAACATTGGTTGAGTTAATGTCGGTTCTGTGTCTTGACAGCAGTAAAGACATTAACTCTGAGTGTAACGTCGCTTTTGCGTCTTGACAACAATAAAGACATTAACTCAATGTATCCTAAGTGTTATTTGAGGGTTCTTAGGAACAAGCAAAAGTTTGCTTGTTCAAAGCAGAACACTTAAATGGATATGAGAGTTTCCAAAAACAAGCAAAAGTTTGCTTGTTCATGAGAACTCTCAAATGGACAGAGAGTTTCTGTGGAAATAAGCAAAATTATGCTTGACCACAAGAACTCTCAAATAGTTTGTGTGTTTAGGGAAACACACAAACTGGCCAAAACCCTAATGGGCTTGGGCTTTAAGAAACACGCAAACCCACATAGGATTTGTGTGTTCCTGGCCGCGCCTATATATATGGGTGTGTGTCTTGCGTGTTTCCAACAAGAGTGTAGAGAGAGAAACGAGCAAATCCTAGAGAGAAAACTAAGAACACGCATAGTTGACCTTGTAGGTGATACTCGTCTCACGCACGAACTGCAAACACACACCCGGCCCCGAATGGATCGTAGACTTAGTTTACCACATGTTTAGTAAAGTTTGTCCGGAGAGCCGTTCCCCTGAGTGTTTATATTCACGCAAATATATATATATATATGGCCAAAGTACTTTTTTCGTACCTGTGGTTTTTCGAATAAGCACTTTACATCCTTGCCGTTAACTTTTGGCTAAAATCGTCCCTGTGGTTTGCATTTCGTCCTTGGATCCGTTAACCCCCTCACGTGCTTGCACGTGAGGGGCATATATGTCTTTTTACCCATTTGTTCATATGGTTAAGTGCAAAATTCGTCCTTATGGTTTGTCGTTTTTGCATTTTTCATCCTTGAATTTAACTAACTTCCAAACAAAAATTTAATCAAAAATAAAAACAAACTCAAATCAAAAATCTATATATACACCTACATATAAGGATCTAATTTAATACCGACCAGTACAACTAATTTAATTTATTTTATTTTTTAAAACATGTTATAAAACTTACTCCAATATAACAAAAATAGTCAAAATATAATTAGAATTCACTCAAAAAAAAAAAAAACAAAAAAACAAATAGGTACTTTATAACAAATTACAAGAAAGTTCACAAATTGCAAAAATAACATTAAAGTATTGTAAAAATAATTTTTAAAAAAATTCAAAAAATAAAAAAATGTGAATATCGGAAGTACCGGAACGGTAATACCGAAAATATCGGAAATAGTTGTAGCAGGGTACCTTCCGATACCGATATTTACGGGTATACTACCGGTATTTAAAATATTGTATGTACATGTTTGCATTTGAAAGTGATTGAGCATATCCTCAAATGTAGGTATATAGGTTTTTGTTTTGTTTGGATTAAATTGGTACGGTAATTTTTATTTGTTTTTTTTTTTTGAAACTTTTTCCTGGAATTGTTGACGGCGTTGACGAAAAATGCAAAAACAATAAACCAGAGAGACGTTTTTTGCACTTAACTCTATGAAATGACGAAAATGCCCCTCACGTGACTTGCATGTGAGGGGGTTAACGACAAAGTTATAATGGCATGGACGAAATGCAAACCACAAGGACGATTTTAGCCAAAAGTTAACGGCGAAGATGAAAAATGTTTATTCGAAAAACCACAGGGACGAAAAAAGTACTTTGGCCATATATATATATATCATCTAAAGGTATATATAAAAACCGTGGGTTATTTTGAGGAATTCACGCACCTCGACATATCCTTAAGTCAATCTCGGTTCGATATAAGTACAAGACCCGTGGGACTTACGAAAACGGGAATCTTCAATCTCTCTTTTCTTGACTCTCTATTATTGTTGTGTTGTTGATAGTGGCTGCCCATTTTCATCTTATGATGCCTTAGCAACTGAATTCAACAAGAGTCAAAAGGACTCTTGGATATGGGCCTATTTGATGGGCTTTTCTCATGGGCTAAGGAAAACAACCCAACAAAAAGTGAGTAGCCACATCTTAGAAAATTGTAAAAGTGTCCGAATATGTTTTTATTAGGACCCTACTTGAGTTGTTCATAGACTTATTTGTGACCATTATATTGATTTTATAATCTTATTTGAGATGTTAGGACCCTCATGACTTTTTACGACCTTCTTACATGAAACACTATTACCGTTGGTCCTATTAAAAGAAAGGTCCTATAAAGTAACATTATAGGACGTTTTTGGGTGTCCTAAAAGCCACATTTTGTTGTAGTGTCATAAACATGTTGGTAAAGGTTAATTATTGATATAATAGAACTTTTGTAAATAACGTGATAGACCAAGAATATATTTTGCCATTGTCTCCACCAAGGTAAAACTTATAAATTTTCATAGTTTTTCAATATACAAAGATTGAATAAAATTAATATGTTATATATGGACATTAGATCGATCATGTGATCAGCATAAGCTTTTATTTGATTATATTGCACTGATTTATTTATGGTTTGTTTTAATAAATTGAGTAAAATGTCTTACATGATTTTGGTTGTGATATTGCAAAGATTGTCTCTAGTGATTTATTCGGTTTTATAACGAGATACTTGATCAATGATAAGATATGTGCAACTTTAATAGCGTAATATATGGTTTTTACGTAAGGTGTTATATATAAACTAATATGAAAAAGTGCTTACATAATTTTGCTTGGAAAATAAATATTTAAAGTATGATGATATACTAATCCACATTAAAATGATCAGGTTAGGTATTCTCAAACCGTAAACCTTGATAACCTAATTAATACTCACTCATTTGATCCAAAACTAACTCTTTTGACTTGCAACCCACCAATTTATTTCACTTAAAACAACTCATTTTGACTCACTTGATTTAAAACATTTCACTTAAAAAAATGAACATTAAACCCACATAACCTAAAATCAACCTATTTAATCTGTAAATCACTGACTCTTGTATTAATCATGTTTGACATGAAATTTTTTTGGGTCGAGTTAATGTAAGAAATTTTCAGTCCACTAATCTTACATGAGTCGTCATGATTAACAGTCTACCTAACAATTTTTAAACTCCTAACTATAATGATTTTACTATATATATTGTCTCTCTACCTTATAATTTTTATATTTACGAGAGATAGTGTCCGCGCGTTGCGGCGGTGAGATGGTGGGGGTGATACGTCAAGTCATAGAGTATGATAACCAAATACCTTAGTCGTATGGGCTCCGCTCTCAGATTTAAAAATTCGTCGAAAATATATCGAATGACATCTCTAATTAAAGAGCATGAAATTTTAAGAACACCCATACAATTTTTATAATTTATCGATATACGGTTTTTGAGAAAAAAAATTTTGAATAAATTAGAGAAATAAAATGATTTATAAATGAGAGAGAAGATTTATGAATGAGAGAAAAAAAAATGAGCGGTTGAGATTTGATGAGATAAAAAAATGAGTAACAGAGATTTAAGGTTATTATAGGTATATTAAGTATGGAAGTTTAAATTAGTGAATAAAGAATGGGAATATCTTGAGTTTTTCAAACCATCTTTTCTTAAAAAAACAAAATACTTTATAAGATACTATTAGATATTATATATTTCAATATATCTATTTCACCTAATCATTTTCATCTTCAGTTTCAAATATTCTTCCTTTTTTCAAATATTCAGTCGGTATACGATATCAGGGAATCCTGACCGTATAATGGTGAAGCCTTGCACGTACCCTAGATAACAAGATGTTGACCATGGGCCGTTACGTATATTGTAGACAAAACTGAAGATTAATTACGTATATTGTAGACAAAACTGAAGATTAATTACGTATATTTTTTCGAACATGTAATATTAACTAGGTGAATAGGTGGTGTAGATGTAAGATTTGTGAGCAACAAATTACGTATATTGTAGACAAAACTGAAGATTAATTAGACACAATAAAGAAGTTTCAAGTTTGATGGACCACAGTGCATGTAAATGCTTAAAGTCCCCAACTTTCAGATTGATAATTAATAATAAAAAAAATAACAAAGAAACATAAACCAAATCGTGTAGGTATTTGACTGTTTTCTATAGTCACTTTCTGGCCTTAAAGATGTTTTCATCTTTAAGGCGTACAACTTATTCGAGGAAAAACTGTGTTGGCTGCAAGGTAAGTAATCAATATGCAGCCAACTGCGCAAAGTTAATCGGTTTTACGAATTCCGGTCCACCATTGTATAATGTGTTGGCTGCAAGCTCGGATGCATACTGTGTTGGATGAAACAAGTCCCAGAAGAGGTAGTTCTCACGATTCGGACATAAACTTGCTTTTGGAGAACAACCCTTTTGTGCACGTAACACCCCTTCGCCGCAACATGCTGCATCAACAGACGTCAAGTCTGAAAAAAAAAAAAAAAAAGTTGAGCGCGTTCAAATTATTAGTTCAAATTATTAGTAATGTGGGTGAAAGATAATAGATTGTTCTTGTTTTTAGTACTTACTGAATAGTTGTGGGTATGTGATGACATTCATTGTCATGTTATATGAATTTCCAAGTGAATACTTCATTCCTTTTAGTTCACAAGAGAGTTTCTCCAAAAGGGCATCGAGTGACGCGTGAAATGCACGAGCAAAAGTGTTTTCGATCTCAAAGCATCCGCCTGTATGATTATTGAGTCTTTGTGATGGACAACATCCGATTGGAGGCACACTTATGATCCCAAACTTCCTTGCACCGAGTTTGTACAAAGACTTGAAACAGTTTCAAACATATTTTATTAATGATTTGACAATGTATAAAGTTTATTGATAACAGTAAGTAGGTGTGACTCCAAAATGAAGGTTATTTTTGATACTCCGTACATCTACTCCATTATTGTTGTATATTGTAATAGATGTATCAAAAACAATAATACGAATATCACTCCCTAATTTATATATGCACATAGACTTCAAGTTTATGAAAAAAACAAAAAGACAAGGAAAAACGTGTATCTAAACTAGATTTTTTGCAAAAAAGTTTCATCACAAAAACAAATGTCACATTTAGTATTAAGTATTAACAGTGTTTTTTGCAAGAAAAAAAAATGGTACCTCAATATGACACTTGTATTCTGTGATTAGTGAGGCAATGAAAATAGGAGGATCAACAGTGCTATTGTCTTGAAAATAGCCAAAAATGTCGTTGCTTCCGACACTAATGGCAAACACGGATTTTGCGATAATATTTGTAGCCGCTCCTCGACCCTTTACCAAAGTTAGATTGCTAAGAACCGTCTCGAATTGCTTGATTTGCTTTGACATTGGTACAATATTCTGCCAACATTTTAACCATATTAAGAGTAGTTACAGAAGTAAAAACATGAAATGTGAATGCAACTTTGTGATCACATCAACATCTTGTAATAAGCTACATTAGTACATGTGGATTGATATATCCACCAATGTTTTTGATTAATTTTTCACTAAAACCAACTTTTACTGGATATTATACAAGCCAATATAGCATACTTGTGATAGATGTATCATTTTTTGTTGTACTAATATTACTTCTTTCAAAAAATAAATCAACTGTTTACCAATTGTTTTCCTGTCACATCAAGAAGACCGGATGCCGCGGAGGCAAAATTTACACCTCTAAACATCTGCTTTCTGAGTCCCGCTCTAAGGAGAAACAAGTACGGTTGTGGGCTTCTTTTGTGTCCCATTAGCTTTGCTAAAACCAATTAAAGAAACAAAAATAACCAAAAATATATAATAGTAGTCGCATTTATATATAATCAGAATTGTGATAACTTAATATGATCGACATGATACTAACAGAGGTAATCGGCACTGTTAAAGCCATTGCTGAATCGTCCTGTCGGTCTAGAGTTGGGAAAATCGATACCATGGTGGGGATAATTAGCTTTATACTCAATAGGAGTTTTGGTCAAAAATGAATTCGTTCCTACATCAGCGGTAGAGTCACCAAATATGAAAATGGCAGGCGTAGCAGTGTTAGACATCAATGTGGCATCGGAACATATTAAGACTTGTAAAAATGTTCCAACCAAAAAATAGAAGAATATGTCGTCTAATTTTCCCATCGAATGTAATATTAATTCTTTTTATTTGGGAAAGAATATTAAGCTATGAGGGTTAGAGTACAAAAAATACACTTATATTGTACTTATGAATGAATGAATATTTGTTGTCAAGTACATAAAATATATATAGAGGTTAGAGTTTGAAAATAAGACGAAACACAAGTCAGTCAAGTGTATTGAAGTAATCCATGATGTTTTACAAGAAATCGACGGATTGTTCGAACCATGGTTGGATTTAAGTTACCTAAGTATATTTTATACGGCAACGTTGTCTTATGTTTTTCAAAATAGAATTATCCCGGCACATGAGAGGGAATATAGGATTAATTGGTATCAAGTGCAACGTACATTAATGGCTGTCCGTGCCACAAAGTTATCAATGTTTTTGTTTTTTTTGTTCACTTTTTGTTTTGGTTAAAAATTCTGTTTTGAGATAACCGGTTTGAAAATTTTATTTAAGATTGTAGTTTTTTTTTAAGGATTTTTACATATGAATATAATTAATTATGACTAAATAATGTCTCATAAAATGTTTATATCATATAATGAACTTTCAAATATAGGTTATTGGAAGTACCCGACCAATCAAACTTACACGTGACGAATTATATTGTTGTCAAATATACCCGGGTACATTCAATAGGCGATAGTTTAAAGTTCATTAAATGACATAGACATTATACGATATTTATAGACTTTTGGTCATAGTGACTTACATCCGCAAGTAATAATTCTTTTTATAATATATATTTCGATTGATGGAAAGTGAATAATAATTTGTAGTTGGAATATGCATACGTGAAATATATGTTGGACATCAGATAATGGTGTAACCATGACATGTTTATATGATTTATCTTTGCTACACTACTAGTACACTTAGGTTGCGGTTTAATGTTTCCAACATTCATATCTTTTATGTTTTAGAAATTTATATATGTGATGATTGTATTTGTTGATAAAATATTCGTTATACTTCTGGATCTAATACACAATAATTCAGAAGTCATAAAACATAATTAGACAATAAAATTGACAAATAATTGATGAATAGATCATTGTTGCTCGCAGACAAGTATTTTAGGACAAATAAAAATAATAACGGAGACAATAAAAAACGGACGCATATATGTAAGGGTGTTCATTGGTTCAGTTTTCGGTTATTCGGTCTATTTGGTTCGAGTTTTTCGGTTTTTTTATTTTTATTTTTTAAAACCAAAACCGAACCAAAACCTAATTCAAAATTAAAAAACCAAACAGAAAACCAAATTAGAATTCAATTTGGCTTCGGTTTAAAACTGAAAAAACCAAATATGAAGAACACAATTTCACCTTTTTTTTTTCCTAAGTTGTGTTCAATTGAAATAGGTTCATAATTTTAATTATCACCAATGTGGTAATTTAGACTTTAAACACAATATGGATAAATAAGTAAACATAACTCAAACTGCTAAACTCTTATTTGTCATCAATATTAAAAAAAAATTCCATCGAGTTCTTCATTGTTTGTCATTTGAGTTTTTCTAATTTCGGGAAAAAGTTAACATAACAAATAGACATAAAAAGTAAAAAATACATAAATAATTATCCATTATCCATACAAAAAAATATATGCATTAAATACTTTTAATAATATATCATAGTAATATAAGTTATTCGGTTTTTTCAGTTTAACCAAATTCATTATCATATAACCATAACCAAACCAAAAACCACATATTTAATTCGGTTTTGGTTACAAACCAAATTCAAAAACGGTTTGGTTTTTTTCGCTTTTTTAAACAGTTCGGTTTACAGTTTAACCGGGTAATAACCAAACCACGAACACCCCTACATATATGTGTAATTTGTTTATCTTTAATCATTATACATGGTTTTTATTTTATTTTATTTTATTTTAAAAACAAGATAAATGTCACCCAGACGTTACCCCACGAGATAATACGTTTAGATGTGCCATAACATGTAAAATTTATAACGTATTTTCAAAAACATTATGCAAAACCGACTTGACGTTGTTTTCTTTAATAAGAAAATTATTTTACTAATAGGATTTCACAATAATATTTTACTACACATTAAAAGATCATATAAATTTTGAAAAATATGAAATGTGAAAATAGAAAACTAAAAATATAAAAGTTAAATAGTAATAAAGAGACATAATTTAAATACGAAGGTCCAAATCATTATTAAATATAAAAAATATTTTTAAAAAAATTAAAATAATAACGTACATGTTTAAAAAAAATTCGTTTCAAAAAAAATAGGGGGCAAGGCCTATTACCACCTCAACCTAAGTAAACATTTGTTATTTATTTTAGGGATAAGTATCCAAAAATATAGTCAACTAATGCTCAAACGTTATTGTGTGTACGAACTTTAAGTCAGCTTTATTGTATTTAGAAAACTTGTTCAATAGTCCTATAGCATGCAAAAGTGACCGGGTCAAAAGTTAGCCGGTCACCACTTTCACATTGACCCGTTGACTGCTTACGTGACATGCACACAATAACTTTCTGGGATTAGTTTATGCACACAATAACTTTTTGGAATTAGTTTATGCACACAATTAAAAAAAAAACAGATTATTTATTTTCAAACTCACCGAAAACTGCAAATACTCGTCGGAAAACTTAAAAATCTGATTAAACCTTCGTTTCTTCAAATTAGACCACGAAATTGGCACCAAAATACTCAAAAATCAGCCGCGAACAAACCCTCGGCAAAAGTTAAACCAATTGAGACTCGCCGGATAATTCACCAACTCGCCGGAAAATTTAAAATCACCATAACTTTGTTGTTTCTTCGAGTTTCGGACAACAATTTTGAGCAGTTTGGTGTTGGTTTCAAGTCGAAACTCGAATAAACAACAAAGTTATGGTGATTTTAATTTTTTCGGCGAGTTGGTGAATTTTCTGGCGAGTCTCAATCGGTTTACCTTTTGCTGAGGGTTTGTTCGCGACTGATTTTTGAGCATTTTGGTGCGAGTTTCATGGTCTAATTCGAAGAAACAAAGGTTTAATCGGATTTTTAAGTTTTCCGGCAAGTATTTGCAATTTTTGGCGAGTTTGAAAAAAAATAGTCTTTTTTTTTTAATTGTATGCATAAACTAATCCCAAAAAGTTATTGTGGGCATGTCACGTAAGCAGTCAACGGGTCAACGTGAAAGTAACCGGTCCCACATAGCCATAATCCTGTTTTATGTTCACAATAACCAAAACTTCAAGTTTCGTTAACACAATAAAACTGACCTAGAGTTCGTGCACACAATAACTTTTAAGCATTAGTTGACTGCATTTCTGGGCACTTATCTCTTTATTTTATGTAAGTTATTTCAGAATAAATAGGGAGTCAGCAATTGAAACCGCGTCCAACATGTAACAAGGAGAGCTTTTTACCATGTTAACCAACTTAATATTCGTTAATTAATTTGTTGTGTGTTTTATATGTACGTTTTTAATTTCGAATAAATTAATCTGCACTTCGTACTTCCACTTTTACTATTACGTATATACATATTTTGTGTCATATTTTACTGTTTTGATATTTTGCTCGTAAATTCTTCAACTGTTTTTCTCATGTTTTGTACTCAAGACCTACAACATATGAAGCTGGTGCTGTCAATCATTATCTATAAGCCTAAAATAAGAAGTACACTTCATATATTACTACATCAGGATTTGAAATCAACAAGCTTGCTTTTATCAGATTAATATTTTCTAGTTTTAAATAAAACTATCATCTGTGCACTGGGAAGCGCGGCCCATTATTCTTGTTTACTAAAAAAAATAAAAAACGAAAAAGTGAAAATCTCCAGGGAAACCTTGCTTGATAAAAAAGAAAGTCTGATAAAATCTCACACAAATAAATAAATAAGAGTTTTTTTCCTCCGATCTAAAACACCACTTAATTTACACACACTATGACGAAGCAACAAGCTAATTGGTCTCCGTATGATAACAATGGAGGGTAAGTAATTCCTTTATCTCTTAATTTATATAAATTTAATCTTTTTCTTCTTTAAATTCAACCTATACGTATAAAATCTGTATGTATATATATGTGGCAGAACATGTGTGGCGATAGCTGGTGCGGATTATTGTGTGATTGCAGCTGATACTCGTATGTCTACCGGTTACAGTATCCTCACTCGTGATTATTCCAAAATCTGTAAATTGTATGTTTTCCCAAATTTAATTTTTTTTGTAATTAATTTTTAGGATTATTGTATTATTATGGGTTTTATTGTTTGAATATGTGGTGATATTAAAGTTTTGATCTTGTGATGGTTTGATTGTGTATAAATTGTAAATTTTGGTTTCGTGTTCCATAGTTAATATTTTGCTATATTGACCATCCTGTAAATGGAACTCAATTTTTTTAAGGACGTAGTTAGCTACTTAGCTGTAGAATAGATGCATTAGCCTTGGCTGAGTGATGGTTCATGATATTTTCGGTGGTGTAATAGAGGGTGGGATTGGTATAACATTGCTTTATATTGTTATATAATTCGATAAACGTGTAATATTTGGTTTGGATTATGTGATCAAGTTTTGGAACTAGAGGACATAAGGGTGTTTTCGAAGTGATTTTGTTGTTTTGGAAACTAAATTTGGTTAGTTAGACAGAGTAAACATAATGGTGTGGTTTTCAATTTTCTTGATATTATTAAAACGGGCCTCTCATTGGACTGTAAATAAAATTGGCTGTTTGCATTTGACTCTTCTTTCGTTTATCTTCAATTTATAAGCTTAGGTTTGTTTAGGATAAGCTATTTGAGTCGGAATATAGAATATATAAAGCTGTTCAAATATCTACTTTCAGAGCGGACAAAAGTTACATGGCTTCTTCAGGATTCCAGGCTGATGTTAAAGCTTTACAGAAAGTCCTATCTTCAAGACACCTGGTAAGATTCATGAACTTCTTTTATATGTTTCATTCATTGCATGGTTACTCCCCAAGACTTGTATTTGTCGTGTCTATAGTGTTCTGTTATACTCTTAACTGATGGGAAATTCTTGGTAGCTGCTCTAATTATCATAAATATGACAATTAGGTAAAAGAATGATAGGAATAGAACAACTAGAGAAACAAAAAGGATTAACAATAAAAGGGAATGGATTGTATTATTATAATGACTGAAATAACAATAGAGAAATCAGAAGAAGCACCAGCCGTGTGGATAACTTCTCTGCCCAAGCTAATAGCCGAATACCCAAACTAATATTTTTCAATGCCCTAATCGTTCTACCATTAGGGATATATATAATAGTCTTTTTCTTCGGGCCTAAGAAAGGCCTTACAGCTAATATACTTGTTTACCCTACATGTGTGCTTCTCTGGAACTTCTTCCTTCTATAAACTTGCCAGGCTTTAGGCCCGTTGGGCTGCGGGTCCAGATCCATAATAGTTTCTTTATCAATACCGGCCTCATTAAGAGCAGACTTGTCCTCAAGTCTGAAATCTGGAAACTGACTTTGGATAGCATAAGCATCTTCCCAGGTAGCATCTTCAACACTCCCTTGCTGCCATTGAATCAACCATTGGGGTAATTTCTCACCATTCTTGAACACTTCACGAGTAGCTAAACACTTATTAGGAAGTAGAGGAAGTGTAGAATCAGTTTCAAGACCTGTGGGTAAGGTTTTTTCAACTAGACTAGAGCCTACAACTTTTTTGAGGAGTGAAACATGGAACACCGGATGGATTTTCGAACCCTCTGGAAGCTGGAGTTTGTAAGCCACTTCTCCAATTCGAGCGATAATGAGGAATGGCCCATAGAATCGGGCTGCAAGCTTTTGGTTAATCCGACGAACTACTGATTGTTGCCGATGAGGACGAAGCTTGAGAAACACCCAATCGCCCACTGCAAACTCAACATCCCGACGATGCTTATTAGCTGTTGTTTTCATATGCTCCTGGGCTCGGGTAGGATGATATTTTAGTTGCTTAAGTGCCTCGTCCCGGTCCAATAGATCACGCATGACGGCTTCGCAACGTACTTCACCCGGAACAAATTGGAGTACTGTTGGAGGTGGCCTTCCATAGACAATTTCGAAGGGGGTGGTGTTGGTGGAGACATGATAAGAAGTGTTATGCCAGAATTCAGCCCATGGCAGCCAAAAAGACCATAGCCGCAAAGCAACGCAAATATGTCTCTAAACTCCGATTGACAACTTCCGTTTGTCCGTCTGTCTCAGGATGGTATGCTGAACTAAGTTTAAGAGTGGTGCCTTGAAGAGAAAAAACCTCTTTCCAGAATTTGCTCAAGAATAACGGGTCTCTGTCACTTAAGATGGATTTCGGTATTCCATGTAGCCGAATAACCTCTCGTAAGAAAATTTCAGCCAACGAATGAGCAGTGAAAGGGTGTTTAAGAGGGATGAAATGACAATACTTAGAAAGGCGGTCAACCACCACAAGTACAACTTCAAATCCCTTGGAATAGGTAGTGGTTGCAAGAGGCCCCCCGGGGCAAGGGTGGAGGATTTGTATCGTTGACAAGTATCACAAGCCTGAGCATATTGTTTACAGTTTTGGTCATGCGTAACCAATAGATACGAGAAGCCAAACGATGATAAGTCCTATAGAATCCTGAATGACCTCCGCTCGGGCTGCCATGAAATTCAGCCAAAAGCTTTGAGACCCACGGAGAATTTGCTGGAATGACTAAACGACCCTTGTGATATAATTTTCCCTCAATGACAGAGAAACCTGGACGAGCTTGTGGGTCTTTGGATAAATCCTGAATGATTTCCTGAAGTTGTGGATCAGATTCTGTACCTTCTGATAACTTTATACCGTCGAGCCACTGAGGATACGAAACCATAGTGCATAGTCCCGACTCACCAGAGATGCGAGACAAGGCATCAGCCGCACGGTTGTCACGCCCAGGCTTATAACAAATTGAGAAGTTATACCCCATAAGTTTAGCAATCCAATTCTTGTTGATCTAAAGTGGTAATCCGTTGCTCCAGCAAGTGTTTAAGGCTCTTCTGATCTGTATAGACAGTGAAACTCCACCCCAATAAATACGGTCTCCAATGTTGGATGGCAAGGACTAAAGCCATCACTTCTTTCTCATAAGCGGATTTATTAAGGTTGAGATCTGACAATGCTTTGCTGAAATAAGCAATAGGCTTTCGGGATTGCATAAGTACAGCCCCAACACCGTAACCAGAAGCATCACATTCAATTTCAAACTGTTGAGAAAAATTAGGTAGGGCAAGTACAGGAGCCGTTGTCATAGCTTGTTTAAGATTATCAAAGGCACTTTGAGCTAAGGCTCCCCAATGGAAGTTGTCTTTCTTAGTTAGATCTGTTAGGGGGCGAGCAATCTTTCCATAGCCGCTAATAAACTTTCGATAATATCCAGTAAGACCTAGGAAACCCCGAACAGCTTTTACATTTTTAGGAACCGGCCAGTTCAAGATCGAGGTGATTTTAGTAGGGTCCATAGAGACTCCCCTGCCATCAATAATATGACCAAGATATTCAATTGAGTACTGGCCAAATTTACTCTTCTTCTTATTCACTACTAACTCATGAGCTCGTAGGAGACATAATACCTCCATCAACAGGTTCAAATGCAATTCCCAAGTACTGCTGTAAACTAATATATCGTCAAAGAAAACCAACACTCCTTTACGAAGTAATGGTCGAAAAATTTCATTCATAAGGGCCTGAAAAGTAGCCGGGGCGTTAGTCAAGCCGAAAGGCATTACAACAAATTCGTAATGACCATTATGGGTACGGAATGCTGTTTTTTCAGTATCAGAGTCCCTAACACGAACTTGGTAAAAACCCGACTTTAAATCAATTTTAGAAAAATATTGGGAACCATGTAGTTCATCGAGTAACTCTTCAACTACTGGTATTGGGTACTTATCAGGGACCGTGACTCGATTTAGGGCCCTGTAATCAATGCATAAACGCCAGGAGAATCTTTCTTCTTTACTAGAATTACCGGACTGGAATAAGCACTTTGACTGACCCGAATGATCCCAGCATTCAACATCTTTGTAACTTGCCTTTGAATCTCATCCTTATGTAAATGTGGGTAACGATAGGGGCGAACACAAATAGGTCCCTGACCTTCATATAGGTTGATTTTGTGTTCAATGTTTCGTGTAGGAGGTAAGCCCTGTGGTTCCTGAAATAAAACAACAAACTGAGATAAAAGAGCATCTGATTGGGACTGATGGCTGGGAGTTAAAGCCAAAGAAGAATCTGTTTGTGGCGGCAATTGTTCTAGTTGACTATCCAACAATGACTGCAATGAAGATTGGCCCGATTGAGGAGAGAGCCCTTGTAATAGTACATGTACCCCTTTTGACCAGAAACGAATCTGTTGGCTCTGCCAATTAAAAACAACATCTCCGAATTGTCCTAACCACACGATTCCCAAAATCATATCAAGAGTACCCAACTCATAAACCAACGCATCAACAAGACAAGAAAAGGAGCCAAAAGCGACATCAATGTTTGTACATTGCTCGTAAATCCATACCCGCCTACCATCCCCAAGACGGATCCCCAATGGTTTAATTGATTTAATATTTAAACCCAAAGCGATAGCTAACCTCTTAGAAAGAAAATTGTGAGTGGCACCACTATCAGCAAGAATTAGTGCTGTAATTCCTTGTAATTCTCCGACTAACTTGATTGTTGTCAACGGAAAAGAAGAGTCAGAATCTAATCCATAAAGTTCTAGCGCCTGACACTCACCATCAACACATGTTCATCTTCTGAAATTGCTTCGACTTGACACACTTCACCATCACCATCCACCTCTTCTCCTTCAGCAAGCAACAACACGCGGAGTGTACCCGCCGCACATTTATGTTGGGGTGAGTATGGCTGACCGCAACTGAAACAGAGTCCCTTCCGTCGTCGATCCTCCCACTCCTGTTTGGTGAGATGTCGGGTACCCGTGCTACGTTGTGTCACATTGGTGGGTTTTTGTGTATCTAGGGGGCGACCAGATATTAAAGATGGGAGAACAGTCTTATTTGATTGAAGGGAATGTGGACTAGAGTAAGTAGGTTTGTGGTTACCCTTCCAATATGACTGATAACCCGTGGTGGTGGATTTCCCTTTGAGGCCTGACCGTCCAGTAGCCGTTTCAACATGACGAGCAAATTCCATCGCCTGATCACAAGTGGTTGGATTAAGAGCACGGACCCAATTCTTAACGTCACCCTTTAACCCCCGCATAAACATCTCTAGTGATTGTTTTTCGGTCTGATTAGGGATTAGGGCAGAAAGGGCTTCAAACCCTTCAATATATTCATCGATGCTGTCTTCGTGGTCTAGAGATCCCAAAGCTTCGTGGGCATTTAGGAATTTAGTACCACTAAAACGACTCAATAATTTAGTGCGGAACTGGTCCCAGGTTGTTTGTGGATGCTTGATCAGTAAAGTTGTGTACCAATTAAGAGCTGAGCCATCCATACACATCTGAGCTAAGCAAAGTTTTTGATTAGGAGGAGTCTGGTGTACCTGGAAGTACCATTCAGCCTTTGTGATCCATCCGCGTGGGTCGGCACCTTCAAACAGTGGCAATTTCACCTTCGGCATCGAAAAAAGAGTATTATCAGGGAAATCGTTCTTGGAACCATCCCCGTCAAGAAAGGTCTCTTTTGTCTTAAGAAACCCGGAAGAGGAACCCTTGAAAAAAACTGAGCTTGGAGGTGTATCTGTAGTTTTCACATAACCCGACATCGTCTTCTCGAATGATTTTGGTAGTTCAGTTAGGATTAGGATTTCCTGCATAGAGTGAACTGATTGAGAAAGTTCTTTCATTTGAGTTGTTAGGGTTTCAATTTTTTCATCTTGAGAATCAATTTTGGATTGTAGGCGTGTGGCAATCTGAGGAGCCTCTGGAGCAACCATGGCAATGGAACCAAATTGATAGGAATAGAACAACTAGAGAAACAAAAAGGATTAACAATAAAAGGGAATGGATTGTATTATTATAATGACTGAAATAACAATAGAGAAATCAGAAGAAGCACCAGCCGTATGGATAACTTCTCTGCCCAAGCTAATAGCCGAATGCCCAAACTAATATTTTTCAATGCCCTAATCGTTTTACCATTAGGGATATATATAATAGTCTTTTTCTTCTGGCCTAAGAAAGGCCTTACAGCTAATATACTTGTTTACCCTACATGTGTGCTTCTCTGGAACTTCTTCCTTCTATAAACTTGCCAGACTTTAGGCCCGTTGGGCTGCGGGTCCAGATCCATAATAGTTTCTTTATCAAAGAATGTTAATGTAATATGTGCTTCTATTTCAGATTTATCAACACCAGCACAACAAACAGATGAGTTGCCCTGCTATGGCTCAGCTTCTCTCGAACACCCTTTACTACAAGCGTTTCTTCCCATATTATGCCTTTAATGTTTTAGGCGGCCTTGACAGTGAAGGTATGTGTATATATACATGGTTTTACTTGTAGAGTGACCTCTTGATTGTAGTAAATTAAACCTATATTATAACCGTGAAGGAAAGGGATGTGTCTTCACGTATGATGCCGTTGGATCATATGAGAGAGTTGGATACAGTGCTCAGGGTTCGGGTGCTACACTCATCACTCCATTCCTGGACAACCAGCTTAGGTCACCGAGCCCTCTTCTATTACCCGCACAGGTCTGGATTTTCATCTCTCTCTTTCTCTCTCTGTCTCTCTCTCTCTCTGTCTCTCTCTCTGTCTCTCTCTCTCTCTCTCTCTCTCTCTCTCTCTCTGTGTATATATATATATCCCTTAAATAATTTTTTCTGTAATTCAAAATCGTTTTGTAGGCAAGTCTAACAAATTAGTTGCTTTTTAAAATGTATAAGAGTGGACATATTCAGTCATCATGCCTGTTCTAAAATCTTTCTGGTTCCAAAATTTTGCTTGTCTCACGTGTTCATATGAATCTCTCAAGTATATTAATCAAGCCAAGACGCTTCATAACCTTGGTTCATTTTGGTTTGCGTTTAAATGTTTAACGCTTCTAGTGACAACAGATCTAGTTTTAATTTCATATCAGCAAAATGACAACACTTTCAATGGAGCATGTGCATCTAGTCTGCAAGTCTCAAATTGTTGACATACAACTCATGCTTGTTAAGGGAACTACACTAGCAACAATAAACTTTTCTTGTGGCATTTTATATACTTATAATGCTAAGAACAATGCTAGAGTTACAAACCAATTACAAATACTTTTACAAACTCATGTCTAACCAACCAAATCAAGGGAGAGAATGGAGAAAGAGAAAATTTAATTGGTCCACCTAATTTGCCAAATCATTTCGTAAAATTTGTTTGTATTTAGTTTGTATACATAGCATTTCTCTAATGCTACTATGCTATAAAACTTTTCCTTGGTGCAGGATGCTGTTACACCGCTTTCAGAAGCAGAAGCAGTTGATTTAATTAAAACTTGTTTTTCATCCGCAACAGAAAGAGATATCTACACTGTAAGTTGTGGCATGCATTTTTGTTTTTCTTTTTGGTATGCTTTAGAATAAGTAAATAAATAAACTGATTTCTGAATTGAAATTCTGTTTTCTGACCGATTGGTAATTTGCATGACTTGATCATGAATTTGTTGGAACTTATAAGAAAGTTGTGTTTGAGTTGTACAACATGCAACCAAAAACTGTAGCTGAGCATGTGTGCTTACATTTAACCGTTGGTAGGTTCTCGTAACACGCTTTCAATGTATATATTGCAGGGTGACAGTGTAGAAATTATAATCTTAAATGCTAATGGTGTTCGCCATGAAAGTGAACAACTCCGCAAAGATTAGCTGCCAAACGAGCTTTTTGAAGTTTGTGGTCCGTTGTTTCAGTTGTCTTGGAAGTGCTAATGTTTTTAGATTATAACGGCTTAATACTTCGAATATTCAAAATCTTGGATTTATATATTCCTGAAATCTTAGTTGATGAATTTATGCTGGCTTGATAGCCTGTTTCAAAGTTTTTGTATCATCATTTTGGAATGAAAACCACGTTGCTTGGTTTTTGTGAGATCAGTATATAGCCAAATGCTTTTTTCAAAGAAAAAAAAGATGGAAGCATTCAAACATTCAGAATATATATCCTTAATGTCTTTTAATGTCAAAAATTACCAGTGTCTAATTTTTCGATAATGTTTGGGGTGTTTGGATGAGCTATAACTTAACTTTAATTTAAAATATGAACGATCAGATATTTACTAGATTATTGCTTTTTGTGTGTATACTTAAAATGTCAGATGATCATTTAAAGATGCAAATCTAAGCAACCTGTCATTACAGACGATCGATGGTGAGGATATATGTATAACAATCTAGAATGAAAAGTATACAACATGAAAGCCAAGTCCAAGGCCGAAAAATTTCTTACTATGGGGTTGATTTTCTTCTTATTCCTTTATACATGAACAATAATAGGGCAATAGAAAATTTTAGTTATCAGCCGAGAGCATCTTCAGTTTCTGCAGCACAAGAAGAAGAGAAAGTTAATCTGAAATTACTTCACGGGATGCAACATGAAGTACTTGAAAAAGAAGTGGAGTAAAAGCAAAGACAGTGGAATGGGAATGACCGATGGGTAATAGCTGTCAATAATTATTTTGCAGGGCAGTAAGATCCTACTTTTCGTTCAGATAACATATGACTATTCTAATTCCATAACAATTGCAAATGTTGTGAGTGGGTGGTCACTTCTCAGGGTAAATAATACTGTTTGACTCAAGGTACAATAACGTGGTAACCTAAATTTTTTTTGATGGTGGTCTTGTATACCACCCTTAGATAGTTAAATTGTAGCAATGTATATCAAACCGGTCAACGATATAATGAAGAGCCATGTCAAAAACTAGAATTAATTAGTACACACTGGCCATATCTAATATTTCACTAGCAATTGGATATATGTATATGTACACAAACAAAATATGCATAGGGAAGAAATTCATAACGAGCATAGTAGGGAATGAAAAAATTATTACTGAGATATGTTGTGGTAGATCATCGATACTATTTGAACCTAGTATAACCTCCCCTTTCAACTTAGGAGTAAGCTTGTGACAAACATGTAAGTTGGTAAGTGCAGACAAAAGTGTCATGTTTCAGGCAAGAATGCGATTGGACTGTCTAGCAATTGTTCCTCAGAAAAAACCTTAAAAGTTCAGCTCGGATCTGGTAGCCCTACCAACGTTTTTGAAATCCATGGATCTATTAGTAACGGATTAATTGCTACACAGATAGTAAGGGAGACGTAAGTAGTAATACGGAATTCCCAGATATCATTAAGAAGTCTCATTCAACACCAGCAAAAGGTTCGATAGCATCATTTGCAGTATAGGTGGCTTATTGGGAGACTCGAGCTGTTTAAGTTACAGGTTGGGTCTTGTGCAAAACTTAATCAAAAAAACTAAAAATCTACAAATGTAGTTTACTATATAGGTTTCATATTAAAGGAAATTACATCTATTTACTTCATAGTTTAGTCATATAGCTTGACCCATCTGACATATCCGACATAAAACATTAAGCAAAATTTAGTTTGAAGATCATCATTACCATGAAATGAGCTCTTTTGATCAATTATGGTGTTTTTATGTAAAAGAGAAGAATAGATGCAAAAGAAGTTGTTTGTAATTTGGCAATTAAAGAGACGTGAAGGTAACCTTGTATGAGCATCTACAGATGAACGTTGCTTTGCCCATGTGGCGGTCCTTCTTGATCTCCTCGAATTTCGATGGTTAGCTGGCCCGCTACTTGCTGATGCATCATGCGTGTGAAGGTAACCTTATAAGTACTTTGAATTGCACTATTCATCAGCTGGTACTCGTCCTTTGGCAGATCACGCCTGCCAAGCTTTTCAAGAATTCAAGCAAATCCTGGGAAAAAGAACAAGCCACAATATGACATCAGAAAAATGTGTGCCCCTGTGATTCTCTACAAGTATGCACTATATGGTGGTCGGCAATGGAATCATTATGTTACCTCTAACAAGGGATAAAATCGGGAGAGTTGCCATGTTTGCTCTTCTCCTGTTTTATTACTTTCTTAATGCATGATGTCTCTAACATGGGATAAAAGCGGCAATGGAATCATAATGTTACCTCCAACAGTCAGAATTTCATTATATAACTGAAAATATTTATATCCTGAGATCAATATATATTCTATATGGACATTTTGACTATCAAACTTAAGCAAGATGGCTCCATGATGTTTATTTTTGCTGTGTGGTCCCTTCAGAAATTTCATACTTTGTAAAGAAAGAAAGAAAGAAACTAACTGCTCGCTGCCGCCTTCCGCGGGTTTTGAGCCTCAATACCTTGACGGTGTATGGGGGAGGTTAAGATGTAGGCAGACCTTACCTATACCTGCTTCCAGGTTCTACCTAAATGGTAGAAAAGGACCTCTGGCCTTTGCATGGGATGAGGATCGAACCCTTGACCTCTGTCTCTATAAGTCAGGGTGTTTACCACTGATCCAAACCACGTTGCTTTGCCAATTTCATATTTTGTATCACCTTTATATTATCAGGAGGAAGCTTTGCCAACTAAGGGGGGAAACAGAGAATAACAAGCAACTTAATATACTTTATTTAGATTATTCCTTTTCTAAACTTATACCTCTTTCTAGATAGTATCTGTTTTGTAATCTGGAAGTGCATGTCACTTCATCTTGCATGATGCACTTTTGTGCATGGGTTGTAAGTCATCTTGACATTCAGTCAAGCGCATGTTCTTTATTTTCATATATAAAAACTATCCAAAGGAAACAACACTGAGCTAATAGAATCACTATATATAATTCAACAATCTGAACACATGAGCATCAAATCGTAGCTACACAAAGTATATATAGATACAGATATAATAATTATATGTTCATATAAACTCAAATTGTTGATATGAAAAGATGAAGATGGTGAAATCATACCATGAGAATGAAGAAGAAGTGACACGATAAATCGATTCCGAAACACGCAATCGTTTCCCCAATCTGTGTAATCTAAATTCAAATGAGGTTTTTGAATTTATTTTTTTTTTCTTTTAGCTCGGAGAAATATTTATGAATTGGACTCTGAACTCTCAAGGCGGGGAGAACATCCACTACTACACTACTCACTAGTGCTTATAAACTGAAAGAGAAAATAGGACAAATACCCAAAAACCATATTCAATATACCAAAATATCTAATTTTTTTTGAATTCATAAAAAATATCCATAAAATCGCAAGACCAAGGAGGAGTTGCGGATTGCAAACCTTGCTTGCGGATCACAAGAACTCCTTGCGGAATCCTTGCGATCCGCAAGCAGTGCTTGTGATCCGCAAGCCCTTGCTTGCGATTTTAACTTTTTTTGACTTATGGATAAGATTTTTTTGTACTTGTTAAGATAGCAATCAAATATTTATGTACTTTTTTTACTTATAAATTTCCAACTGGAATAATATTTGGTCAAAAAGTTATAACGAATTTCCGTTAGCTATTTTCTCTAACTTGTTAAGTAGGGTTGCAAGTTGCAACTGCAATAATATTTGGTCAAAAAGTTATAAAATTTTGAATTTTAATTAGCACGGTACCCACGTGATTCGGCGGTAGTCGTCCCGGCGACTGTGAGGTGGTGGGGGCGATTGTTAGTGGCGGAAACGGTGTCGAGTTGTGTAAGTTATTGATGTAAAGGGTTAATGAAGATATTTTGCAAAATAAATAACTAATAGGGTAATTTTATTATTAATGTTAAGTGTGTAGTGTAGATAAAAACATTTTAAGGGGTGCTATGTGTAAATATTACACAGTTTTAACATTTCCATAAATAAGAAGCTATTGAGTTGTATTCATGAGAATCTTTAAAAAGTGGTGAACTCCAAGGGCTACATCTCAGCCCTTGGATCAACTATCATCTATGGTCAAAATTAATATGAAAAAATATATAAGGAAGGGTATTCTAGTAAAATTGCACATAAAAAGAAACCACTCCTCCCTCTCACTCTTCGTCTTCTCAGATCCAAAACACACACACATACACACACACAGTAAGACACACACATCAATTCTCTCTCTCTCTCTCTCTCTCTCTCTCTC